>NC_041402.2:178854374-179136874 GCF_900747795.2 Erpetoichthys calabaricus | reverse complement strand
TCTTTCTTATGGTGGAGTCGTGAACACTGACCTTAATTGAGGCAAGTGAGGCCTGCAGTTCTTTAGACGTTGTCCTGGGGTCTTTTGTGACCTCTCGGATGAGTCGTCTCTGCGCTTTTGGGGTAATTTTGGTCGGCCGGCCACTCCTGAGAAGGGTTCACCACTGTTCCATGTTTTTGCCATTTGTGGATAATGGCTCTCACTGTGGTTCGCTGGAGTCCCAAAGCTTTAGAAATGGCTTTATAACCTTTACCAGACTGATAGATCTCAATTACTTCTGTTCTCATTTGTTCCTGAATTTCTTTGGATCTTGGCATGATGTCTAGCTTTGAGGTGCTTTTGGTCTACTTCTCTGTGTCAGGCAGCTCCTATTTAAGTGATTTCTTGATTGAAACAGGTGTGGCAGTAATCAGGCCTGGGGGTGGCTACGGAAATTGAACTCAGGTGTGATACACCACAGTTAGGTTATTTTTTAACAAGGGGGCAATTACTTTTTCACACAGGGCCATGTAGGTTTGGATTTTTTTTCTCCCTAAATAATAAAAACCATCATTTAAAAACTGCATTTTGTGTTTACTTGTGTTATATTTGACTAATGGTTAAATGTGTTTGATGATCAGAAACATTTTGTGTGACAAACATGCAAAAGAATAAGAAATCAGGAAGGGGGCAAATAGTTTTTCACACCACTGTATACAGTAAGCACGTTGTTGATACACAGCTGTATGTTCAAGTGTGGCTCATCATTTTATCATAAAGATATCAAATAGTTGTGTCAGATTGTTCGGCTGTCCAATCAGCATTGAGTGGAGATCCCGGATTGAAGATGCCGGCCTTTCATTTGCTTTTCTTTTTCACAGAACACATAATATGGACACATGTTAAGGTGACACTCGCCATTCTGCCTCGTCATAAGACATCAGACGGCCGTGTCACGTTGTTCTGCTGCTCAGTCCCCTTTATAGATCACTAGACAGATGAGGCTGATCACTAGACTGATTAGCTGACCCCCTCTTGTTCAGACACAGCATTCAGGAATGTTTAAGATCATCTCGTTGTTTTGCCTGCTCGTAGTCCACTGATTGGCTCTTTGATTCTCTACTGCTGCCCAATCAGCTTTAAAGATCTTTGTGCCTGATTGATTAATGAGACTCGTAACGCGTGAATGTTCAAGACACGCTTGCTACCCTGCCAGGTCGTAGACCCCTGAATTGCATTGCTGCCTAATCGACTTAGAGATCGCTCGATTTGATGTGCTGGATTGATTTCTTTTGCTTCTGTTCACATTATGTGTGTGGATTTCATTGTCGTCCACTTGGCAGATCTTGAAACGGTGGTTGGCTGTGTCAGACCATTTTGCTGCCCAGTCCCCTTATATTTATCATTGGGTGGGTGTCTCAGATTGATTCGCTGACAGAACACATAAAACATGAATGCTTGCGAGGGGTCAGCTCCCCACCCAGCCATTAAATGAGCGTATCAGACTGTACTGCTGCCTTATCAGCTCCTAGGTTATTGGATGGACGTGTCAGTTTGATTTGCTGTTGATTTTGTTCGCAGAACACATAATACATTGTGATGAAATGAACACAACGAGATGGCTTGAAAAGAGTTGGGGAACTGCCCTTTATAATGTCCAGAAGATATCAAAATAATCAAAGATATTTGGATCAAAAATCAGAGACATTTGACAGCATATAGCAGTAAGTGGGTCGCTTTAATAGACAAAATGGTGGCCAGAAGGAAGTATGTGGGGAAATGACATCACAACAGGAAGGGCAGAAGTGATGTCATCATGCTGTGCCAGAAGTGATGTCATCATTTGGGGACCGGAAGTGACATCATCATGCTGAGCTGGAAGTGACATCATCATTTGGGGGCCGGAAATGACATCATCATGCTGAGCCGGAAGTAATGTCATCATTTGGGGACCGGAAAGTGACGTCATCATGCTGAGCTGAAAGTGACATCATCATTTGGGGACCAGAAATGACATCATCATGCTGAGCCGGAAGTGACGTCATCATTTGGGGGCCAGAAATGACATCATCATGCTGAGCCGGAAGTGATGTCATCATTTGCTGGCCAGAAATGACATCAACATGCTGAGCCGGAAGTGACGTCATCATTTGGGGGCCAGAGATGACATCAACATGCTGAGCTGGAAAATGACATCATCATGCTGAGCCGGAAGTGATGTCATCATGCTGTGCCAGAAGTGATGTCATCATTTGGGGACCGGAAGTGACATCATCATGCTGAGCTGGAAGTGACATCATCATTTGGGGGCCAAAAATGACATCAACATGCTGAGCCGGAAAGTGACATCATCATGCTGAGCCGGAAGTAATGTCATCATTTGGGGACCGGAAAGTGACGTCATCATGCTGAGCTGAAAGTGACATCATCATTTGGGGGCCAGAAATGACATCATCATGCTGAGCCGGAAGTGATGTCATCATTTGCTGGCCAGAAATGACATCAACATGCTGAGCCGGAAAGTGACATCATCATGCTGAGCCGGAAGTGATGTCATCATTTGGGGACTGGAAGTGACATCATCATTTAGGGGCCGGAGATGACATCAACATGCTGAGCTGGAAAGTGACATCATCATGCTGAGTTGGAAGTGGTGACAGCATCATACAGGGACCAGAAAAGTAACGTCATCATGAGGAGCTGGAAGTGGAAGTGATGTTTGGTCCTGTATGCCATTTTGAGGATTTGAACTTGCAGATGGCAGGTGAAAGGTTTCCTTATTTTTCTTCAGTATTTCTGGTGAGAGGAGAGTAGAGGCATTAATGCTCGATAATAATCCTTTATCTTGTGAGAATTCACTCACCTTAGGGCTTGCTGGCTGCCTCCTAAGCGCTCGTGCATGACAACGTTGTGGCCATGTGTGTTACTGACAGGTCTTCCAAATGACAAAGCCGATCGTGTTGTCCCTTTTATTCTTCGTGGACAAATGTACAGAAAGGAAGAACCGAAATAACGCTCAAAGATGTACGTTCCTTATCTTCCATCTAATAAAACGCTCCGGTCTTTGTGTGTGTCCGGTTCCTCCGAACAATCTGATTGGTCAGTTTGGCTTTGGTGATTCGAATGAAGGATAAAACTTTGTGTCTGCGGGGAAAAAAATGAACAGAGTAACGGCAAGCAGTCATCCTCCGTCCGGCGGATGGCGGCTGGACAGGAAAGGGTGGGCTTAATCGTGTTTACGGGTGGCTTCTTGGTGGTGTGGTGGAAAGAAAGAGAAGACCGGGTTAGCGGCAGGGTGCTGTCTCTCGTCTTGGAGGGGCGTTGCATACCTCGACTGAGCCTGAGAGGAGGTCCTCACAAGCCGGGCAACGTGTTTGTTTGAGAATTGCCTTGTTATAAAACAACAGGTAGTTGTGTGACGTAGTTCTGCTGTTCAATCACTTTGTCAGTCTTTGCACAGATGTGTCAGATTGTTTGCTGTTCTTTCTTATTCACAGGTTTGGTAACTCATCCTTCTGCTAGTTCGTAGACCCCTGAATGGCTAGATGATCCCTGTTCTGACCAGTAGGGGGTGCTGCAGCCCCCAAATGCAGGTTTTTATTGAGCCCCGACTCCTTCTTCACTAGGAAAACCAACAGAAGACACACTAAGCACGAGATTCCCCCTCCAAGAGCGTAGCCCACTGCCTCCTGACTCGGACTCATCAAGCAGTCGACCTGTGAACTACTTCCAGTGTCCTCTCCAAGTCGTCCGGAGTACTTGTGTGGCAACCAGGACAGTCCTCTGCCCTCTGGTGGTCCCCAAAGACCCCAAAAGGGTTGTGTTTCCAGACTCCATTTCCTATGCCACTGTGCCCTGCTCCTGTTATGCCCATTCTCTCAGTCCTTTCATTATGGCTTTCTGGCCGGGTATTAAACCTTCTGTAATTCTGGTCAGGATGCCAGTCTTTCCTTCTGGGCACCCATGGCGTAGAGATCTTTAGATGGGTGCATCAGATCTTTTTGATTTTGCATACCACCTCACATGCAGGTATTTCAAGTTGACTTGCCATCTCGCCAGGTTATAAGACTACCAGTAAATGAGCACTGAAGTTGTGTCTCACACGCATGTCTGAGGACGGATGTGCCAGTGTGACCTATTTCAGATCAATGTGCCATTTGGCCAGGTCATGGCCATGTCAGATTGTGTGATGGAAATGCCAGAATGATTTGCTGTCCTTTTTTGCTCACAGAACACATACATTAATACGTGTCTCGTTGAGATCAGCTCAGCAGTTTGTGAAATAAAACATCAGAGAGCTGTGCCACACTGTCCTGCTGCTCCGTCACTTTAGAGATCCAATTGGCCAGCTGATGATAGACCGCTGAATGGCTAATTGATTCCATATTGCTGCCCAATCAGCTTACAGATCATTGGATGGAAGTGACAGGTTGACATTTTTTGTTCCTTTTGTTCACAGAACTCATAATATGCGTCGCCAGTCCTGCCAGGTCATAGACTTTGAACTGCTGTACTGTATGAGATGGCATTGCTGCCTAATCCTCTTACAGATCACTCGACGGATGTGCTGCTTTGACTTCTCTTCACAGAACACACAATGCACTTATCTTTCATACCCACTTGTTATCTTGCCAGATCATGGAATGTTGGTTGGTGGTATGTCAGATCATTTTGCTGCCCATTCCCCTTACACATCACTAGCTGTCCCCTGCGGCTTTGCCTGCGTAGTATTGAAACAGGACAAACTTCAGAAATCTATAAACAAACTGGTAATTGCTGGCACAGCAGAGGCAAGCTACGCTCAAAAACGCAGAGGTAGACCGACTCGAACGGAGGCTGGCACGTGAGTTTAGGAGGGCACTGTCCGGCTTCCCACTCCTGACGCCACACGTCCCTCTCCCCTCGGCACACAGCCTTTGTCTCAGATTAGCGCGAATAGATCACTCCTGCAAGTGAACTATGATACTAAGTGTAATGACAGAAAATGCAAAATCAGCTGGAATCTTCAAGCAAATTCTAGAACAAATTCTTCTTCTTTCGGCTGCTCCCTTTAGGGGTCGCCACAGCAGGTCATCTGTTTCCATCTCTTCCTGTCCTCTTCATCTTGTTCTGTTACACCCATCACCTGCATGTCCTCTCTCAGCACATCCATAAATCTTCTCTTAGGCCTTCCTCTTTTCCTCTTACCTGACAGCTCCATCCTCATCATCCTTCTCCCAATATACTCATCATCTCTCCTCTGCAGATGTCCAAACCAACGCAATCTCGCCTGTCTGACTTTGTCACTC
This sequence comes from Erpetoichthys calabaricus, assembly GCF_900747795.2. Taxonomy (NCBI): domain Eukaryota; kingdom Metazoa; phylum Chordata; class Cladistia; order Polypteriformes; family Polypteridae; genus Erpetoichthys; species Erpetoichthys calabaricus. Next base: position 179,131,607 of record NC_041402.2, on the reverse strand, counting down.
AACCGTCCAACATGAGCTGACCCTCTAATGTCCTCATTTCTAATCCTGTCCATCCTCGTCACACCCAATGCAAATCTTAGCATCTTCAACTCTGCCACCTCCGGCTCTGTCTCCTGCTTTCTGGTCAGTGCCACCGTCTCCAACCCATATAACACTGCTGGTCTCACTACCATCCTGTAGACCTTCCCTTTCACTCTTGCTGATACCCGTCTGTCACAAATCACTCCTGACACTCTTTTCCACCCACTCCACCCTGTCTGCACTCTCTTCTTCTCCTCTCTTCTACACTCTCCATTACTCTGTACTATTGATCCCACCTCATTCACCTTCACCAACTCCACTCCCTCCATCCTCACCATTCACTGACCTCCCTCTCATTCACACACATGTATTCTGTTTGTTCCTACTGACCTTCATTCCTCTCCTCTCATATCCTCATATCCTCTCTAGAGCATATCTCCACCTCTCCAGGGTCTCCTCAACCTGCTCCCTCCTCTCGCTACAGATCACAATGTCATCAGCAAACATCATAGTCCATGGGGACTCCTGTCTAATCTCGTCTGTCAACCTGTCCATCACCATTACAAATAAGAAAGGGCTCAGAGCCGATCCCTGATGTAATCCCACTTCCGTCACTCCTACCGCAGACCTCACCACAGTCACACTTCCCTCGTACATATCCTGTACAACTCTTACGTACTTCTCTGCCACTCCAGACTTCCTCATACAATACCACAGCTCCTTTCGAGGCACCTTGTCATATGCTTTCTCATAGTCCACAAAGACGCAATGCAACTCCTTCTGGCCTTCTCTAAACTTCTCCATCAACATCCTCAGAGCAAACATCGCATCTTTGGTGCTCTTTCTTGGCATGAAACCATCCTGCTGCTCACTAAACCCGATCTAAATCTGTTAAGTAGTTCTCTCGTTCGCTAACTAAGCGGATGTAAGGCCCACATCGAGGCCCCGCACCCTCCACTTGGCCTACTGCATCTCTCTCAGATTCGTGTTAATAAATCGGTACCGCAAGTTAACTGTGATACTTAGCGCAATGAGAGAAGTCGCAAAGTCAACCAGAATGTTCAAGCAAATTATAGAAAAAAATAAACCCGATCTAAATCTGTTAAGTAGTTCTCTTGTTTAGTAGCTAAGCAGAGATAAGGCACACACCCCAAGGCTGGCATGTGAGTTAGGAGGGCTCTGCCCGGCTCCCCACTCCTGATGTCACGCTTCCCCCTCCCCTCGGCCCACAGCCTCTCTTTCGGATTAGCGCAAATATATCGCTCCTGCAAGCAAACAATGATTCTTAGCATGATGAGAGAATTCGCAAAATTAACCGGAATGGTTAAGCAAATTCTAGAAAAAAGAAGCCAATCTAAATCCGTGAAGTAGTTCTCTCATGAAAAGTGGACGGACAGACGGACAGATGCTGGATTTTATACAGTATATATAGAGAGATTATGCAGATGTCTCAGATTGATTAGCTGACCTTTTTTGTTCACAGAACACATAAGACATGAATGCTTGAGAGGGGTCAACTCTCCACCCATCCGCTTCATAGGGCCCGTGCCCTCCTACACCATTGGACGTGTGTGCCAGACTGACATGCTGTCCATTTTCTTTACAGAATACATCACAGCACGTGTCTACCTTGAGAGTTGTGTCACTTTGTGTTTGCTGCTCAGTCACTTCATAGATCTCTGGATGGATGGGATGTTTCCATAATCAGATCTGAATAGTCGGGATCAACTCTCCACCCCGCCAGTTCATAGACCACTGAATGGCCGTTTGATTCTGTGCTGCGGCCCAATCACTTTAGAGATCATTGGATGCATGTGACAAAATGATTTGACCTTCTTTCTTCTTCACTGGACCCACAATTCAAGTGTCTTTAAGGATAACTGGCCATCTCCTCAGTTCATAGACCATTGAAATTCTGTACAGCTTCCTAATCAGCTTCAAGATCATTGGATGGATGCCCCAGATTGATTTGCTGTCCTTTTTCTTCACAGAATACATAATGCATGCTCATCTGAGATCAGCTCTCCATCTTGTCTTGTTATGAAATATCAAATAGTTGCTTCAGATTGTTTCACTGTTCAATCTCTGTATCATTGGAGGGATGTTCCAAATTGATTTGATGTTCCTTTTTTTTGTCCACAGCACAAATAATTCAGGAATATCAGAGAGCGATTCGCCATCCTGTCAGTTCATAGTCCACTGAATGACTATATGAGCCCATATAGATCAGATTACATATCACTGGAAGGATGTACCTGATTGATTTGCTGTCCTTCTTGTTTACCAAACAAGGGGCTGCTTCCCTTAGGGGTTACCACAGCAGATCACCTGTTTCCATATCTTTCTGTCCTCTGCATCTTGTTCTGTCACACCCATCACCTACATGTCGTCTCTCACCACATCCATAAACCTTCTCTTAGGCCTTCCTCCTTTCCCCTTAACTGGCAGCTCTATCCTTATCATCCTTCTCCAAATATACTCAGCATCTCCCCTCTGCACATGTCCAAACCAACACAATCTCGCCTCTCTGCTGACTTTGTCTCCAGACTGTCCCTCCTGAGCTGACCCTCTAATGTCCTCATTTCTAATCCTGTCCATCCTCGTCACACACCCAATGCAAATCTTAACATCTTTAACTCGGCCACCTCCAGCTCTGTCTCATGCTTTCTGGTCAGTGCCACCATCTCCAACCCATATAACATAGCTGGTCTCGCTACCGTCCTGTAGACCTTCCCTTTCACTCTTGTTGATATCCGTCTGTCACAAATCACTCCTGACACTCTTCTCCACCCACTCCACTGTGCCTGCACTCTCTTCTTCACTTCTCTTCTACTTCTCTGTTGATCCCAAGTATTTAAACTCCTCCACCTTCGCTAACTCTACTCCCTGCATCCTCACCATTCCACTGACCTCCCTCTCATTCACTCACATGTATTCTGTCTTGTTCCTACTGACCGTCATTCCTCTCCCCTCATATCTCCACCTCTCCAGGGTCTCCTCAACCTGCTCCCTACTCTTGCTACAGATCACAATGTCATCAGCAAACATCATAGTCCACAGGTACTTCTGTCTAATCTCGTCTGTCAACCTGTCCATCACCATTGCACATAAGAAAGGACTCAGAGCCGATGCCTGATGTAATCCCACCTCCACCATGAATGCAGACCTCACCACAGTCACACTTCCCTTGTACATATCCTGTGCCACTCTTACGTACTTCTCTGCCACTCCCGACTTTCTCATACAACACCACAGCTCCTTTCTCAGCATCCTGTCATTCACTTTCTCGAAGTCCACAAAGACGCAATGCAACTCCTTCTGGCCTTCTCCATACTTCTCCATCAACACCCTCAGAGCAAACATCACATCTGTGGTGCTCTTTCCTGGCATGACACCACACTGCTGCTCACCAAACTCATAATCCGTGTAGATCTGACATCAGCCCGCCATTTAGGCTTGTTATAACACATCAGACAGTTGTGTCACACTTGTTATAATGCTCAGTCACTTTGATAGATCATCGGATGGATGTAGCAAATTAATTTGCTGTTCTTTCCCATTCACAGGGCACATCATACATGAATATTTGAGATCGACTCGCCACCACTGAACGGCTGTACGCGACTGTATTGCTGCCCAATCAACTTACAGAACGTTAGATGGATGTATCTGATTGATTTGCTGTCCTTTTTATTCACAGAACATCATTTCTGAGATTAATTCTCCATCATTCCTTGTTATAAAACATCAAACAGTGAGTTCACATTGTTTTACTGCTCAGTCTCATTATTGATCATCGGACGGATGTGCCAAATTGATTTGTGGTTCCTCCTCACTTACAGGACGCAGAGTATGTGGATATCTGAGAGTGACTCGCCGTCCTGTTAGTCACAGACCACCGTCCTGCTGCCCAATCAGCTTACAGATCCTGGGATGGGTGCGCCAAATTGATTTGTGATTCTTTTTTTCTTTCTTCACAGGACGTATATTAAATGAATATCTGTGATCGACCCGCCGTCCTGTCAGTTCACAGACCACTGTAGGGCATTATGGGACTGTATTGTTGCTTAGTCAGCTTACAGATCACTGGATGGATGTGCCCAATTGATTTGCTGCTCCTTCTTGTTAATGAGACTCATCATACATGAAAGTTCAAGACTGGCTTACCATCCTGCCAGTTCAAAGACCACTGAATGCCAATCTGGCAATGCCAGTCTGTATTGCTGCCCAGTCAGCTTGAAGATCTTTCAGCTTCTTTATATTTGAGATCTGTCTTGTTGTGAAACATGCAATTACAATCCAATTTATTTTTGTATCGCCCAAAATCACACAAGAAGTGCCGCAATGGGCTTTAACAGGCCCTGACTCTTGACAGCCCCCCAGCCTTGACTCTTTGAGAAGACGAGGAAAAACTCCCAAAAAAAATGGAAGAAATCTTGGGAAAGGAAGTTCAAAGAGAGACCCCTTTCCAGGTAGGCTGGGCGTTCAGTGGGCATCAAAATAAAGGGGTCAATACAATACAATACACAGAACAGAACACAAGTAATCCTCAATATGATACAATATGACAAGTACAGAGCAGAATTCCACAGTAGATGATATCACAGAATAGGATTTGGATTTGTTCAGAGAGTCCTGGAGACCTCAGCCATCAAGCTGCCTCCCCCACTTGGCCATTCCACAGCTGAGACAGCCAATCCGATGAAAGGACCCCTCTACCCGTCGATTCCTGTGATCCTCCATCAGAGATGACTTTACCTTAGGCAGGCAGAACAACTTGGCAGGTTGGCAGTGGGCACCAAGTGGCACATTTGAGTACAGAGAAGAGAAACAGAATAGGTGAGGGTTAGTAACAAATTCTAACTATCATATTCCTTATGCTGCGGTGGGTTGGCACCCTGCCCGGGATTGGTTCCTGCCTTGTGCCCTGTGTTGGCTGGGATTGACTCCAGCAGACCCCCGTGACCCTGTGTTCGGATTCAGCGGGTTGGAAAATGGATGGATGGATATTCTTTATGTTTTAGTGCTAATGACTAACAACAGAGATGCAGTCTGTACAGTTAATCAGCAGCTCTAGTCAGGGTGTGCTAAACTGAAGTAGTGAGTCTTCAGCCTGAGAGTGAAGGGGCATCTCTTATAGTAGCAGGCAGACCATTCCACAGTTTAGGGGGTCCTGTAACTAAAAGCTCGACCTCCCACTGTTATTTTATTAATCCTTGGAATCATAAGCAGACCAGCATCTTGAGATCTTAATGTGCACTCAGGTTTGTAAGTCATGATAAGTTCAGACAAGTAAGCCGGACCTCGGCCATTTAAGGCTTAATATGTTAAAAGGAGGATTTTGTAATCTTGAAACATCAGGTAGTTCTGTCACATTATTCTGATGCCAGATCACCTTCCAGATGATTGTACATTCACTGACCAAACTCTTAGGACCACCATACTAATACTTGGTAGGACCTCCTTCTGCTCTTAAAACGGCTCTCATTTCTTCTTGGCATGGATTCCATCCTTTGAAACCCTGGTCCACGTTGACATGTTAGCGCCACACGATTTCTTCAGATTTGTCAGCTGCACGTTCAGGCTGCTAACCTTCCATTCTCCGACATTGTAAAAGCCATTTCCTAGTTACATAAGATTCATAAATGTTTTACTAAATGATTTTGCATAATCTATGGGAGGTTCCTATAACCCTCATAAGTTGAATTGAATTGGTATCTTCTAGCTATTTCTAACTTCTCTGACTAAACATTATTCTCGGTTAGTGGTCAGCCTTGCCATGTGTAAGGTGTAGCGGGCACACGGTTTTAAACCGTGCCTGTCGTGCGTTTTGAGCTTTGCGTACCTTGTGTGTGTGTTTTGTGTGTCAAGTAACATGTAAGACAAAGCACGTAATTGAAGTGCTGCGCTGTACATTTAAAGCGTACAGAAGAAGACGTTAAGAATCTTTAAGTATACAGTAATCCCTCCTCCATCGCGGGGGTTGCGTTCCAGAGCCACCCGCGAAATAAGAAAATCCGCGAAGTAGAAAACATATGTTCATATGGTTATTTTTATATATTTTAAGCCCTTATAAATGCTCCCACACTATTATAAACATTTCACGCACAATTATACAGCATAAACCCTTTGTATTCTCTTAGATATTAGGTAAGATTCGTTGAAATTATGTATGTAAACACAGTTTACATACAGTAAAACCTAAATATTATTTTAAAGATATCGAGTGTCTCCGATATCACATATGTTACAGACAGGCCACCAGCAATAAATACGTACAATGCAAGAAAAATTGTATACAGTAAAATGTGTGTACAGTGACACTAAACTATGTACATGTAATAAGTACTGTACGTAAATAATTAATTATGGTTACTCACCAACAATGACACGACGACTTGTCCGATTACGATGAGTTTAATTTTACTGCACAACAAAGGATAGCGTTACAGCTCTTCTAAAGGAGCCTCTTCAGGTGACTGTGTAGCACAGCCGTTGTTCTTCTTCCAGCACTCTTCAATCCAAATCCCTAAAGCAGATTCCATCCAGACTACTGCCTTATCACGTCCACTTGCAACTCATTTTGCGCCCTGGTTAAAGGACACTGCGGCTGTAGATCTTATATGCTTTTCCTCCTTTTTAAATAAAAAGAATTGTGGACTCATTGATGCTGTAATGGTGTTCTGCAGAGATGTAGCTGTTTCCATCCTTCAACATATCCAAAACTTTTACCTTTTCTGCAATCATTTGCATCTTCTGTTGGTGCTTGGACACGGCCCCTGAAGCAGTAGCAAGAGCACGTTAATGCTGAATGAGCGAGATGAGACTTCCTGGTTAATGCAGCACTCCGTCGCTGAGCCAATCAGCAGCACACAGGAACTTAACTGCGTGCTCTGATTGGGTAGCTTCTCAGCCATTCCCCAATAGCGTCCCTTGTTTGAATTCAAATGGGCAAATCAACTGAAGAAGCACACCTACTGTAGGCCGCAGACATCCGCGAAGCAGTGAAAAATCCGCGATATATATTCACTTATGCTTACATTTAAAATCCGCGATGGAGTGAAGCCGCGAAAGACGAAGCGCAATATAGCGAGGGATCACTGTACAAACAACTAAAATTTTACAAGATAAGCTAAGCTTAGAGAAGAGACATTTTTGTCTTTTTTTTGCCTTTTATTCTACGTGTGTAACAATATTTTTCTTTATTTTTGTGTGGATTGTTTGTTTTGAAATTTCACTAAATATTTTCAAACACACTTTTGGACTGAGAGATTTCTGTCGCCTTACACTCCTGCGGCTACACGCATCCCAAAGGTGGCCTATTGGGTTCAGATCCACTGACTGGGAAGGCCACCAAACTCATTGTCATGTTCAGAAAACCAGTTTGAGAAGACTTTTGCTGTTTGAAATGGTGCATGGTTATACTGGAAGTGGCCACTAGATGATGACTACGTTGTGGCCGTGAAAGGATGAGTGTGGTCAGCAAGAGGCCATGGAATTCCAACCATGATTGATTGGTGTTAATGGGTCCAAAGTGTGCCAAGAAAACATTCACCCCTTCATTACCCCACCACCAGCACCACCACCAACTTGGACTGTTGACACAAGGCAGGTTGGGTGCAGGGATTCCTGTTGTTGGTGCCAAGTTCTGCCCCTGCCATCTGTGTGCCCCCATCAGACATTGCGGTTCACCAGACCAGGCTACCCTTTTTTTTTTTTTAGCCTGTGCCCACCGCAGTCTCCGCTTTCTGTTCTTCGCTGGCAGGTGTGGAACCCAACGTGGTCTTCTGTTGCTGTAGCCCATCGGCCTCAGCGTGTGACATGTTTTTCTGCCCACCGAAGTTGTCCAGAGTGGTTACCTGTGGTACCGTAGCCTTTCTGTTAGCTCCAACCAGTCTGGCCATTCTCTTCTGACCTCTTTTATCAACAAGTTGTAGCAATCCACAGGACTGTCACTCAGTGGATGTTTTTCATATTTCGCACCATCCTGATGTGTGATGTGTGTGGAAACATCTGGAGTTACAGAAACACTCAGAGCAGCCCCCCTGGCACCAACTATCACATTTCCCCATTCAGTTATTTGATACGAACATGAACTGAAGCTCCTGACCTCTACCTCCAGGATTTGGTCACATGGTTACCAGAGGCATGACCACAGTGGGGCTGGGGTGGGCACTGCCCCCCTAGAGACAAGCCTTGCCCCCCCCCCCTGCAAAATGCTCTGTCTGTCCAATGAAAACTCTGGAGAAGAATAACATTTGATTTTCAAAACTGAGTTGCTTTCCAATCGGCCCGTTTGAATTTGCGGCGTATCCGTCAGTGTCTCCTCCACTAGACAGGCACCGTGCTGCTCACAGTTCACTTTGCCGCACATTTTGCAGCACGTTTTGAACCTGTTGACCACATTCTTTAATTAAAACAGCATATACGTTCCATACTTCTTTTATTTTCTGGTTGGTAACACCAAAGGCTATGCATAGGTGGCTTACTAAAAAGCAGACATCTTCAACCTCTGTCCCTCCGCAAGCTGCTGGCTACACAGTTGAGCCCAGCACCTCTGCTACCAACACGGAGCACAGCGCACCCACGACAGGAACTGAAACTCCAAAAGATGTAGATAAGCCTACACAATCCTCCAGCTCTGCGCCCGCGTCGGGTACTCCAAACCTCTGCCTTCAACAAAATACACAGTCCGGTCTGCCTGACTTAAATATGGATAGGCCATCCCAGCAAGTTTTAATTAATTATCCCAAGCGCACATTCGGAAAGACACTCAGATGTTTTAGTGCAAGCTGGTATCAGTCTCGACCATGGCTTGAATATTCTGTTGTCCGTGATGGCAGCTTTTGCTTTGCCTGCCGCAAATTTAATATTTTGGACCGTGAGGACATATTCACCAAACACGGTTACACTAATTGGAAAAAAGCTCTAGAAAAAGACGGTGTCGGCTTCCACAAACACGCGTCTAGTATCCCGCATGTCAGAACCATGTCTGCATCACAGCACTCATCATTGGTGTGTCTTCAGCTCTTTCTCTACTTTGAACCGCATTCTCACTCCACTCCGCCGAACAATGCTGCATTCAAGGAAGAGAAATTTAGTCATTCTGGCACATGAGAAAAACATCACAGAACATCTAGACATGAATGAATTTATTTCAGAATTTACCGCAGACTGGTCCTGTAGATAATATCCAGATTAAACACTGATGTCCTATGGCCTCCCATGACTACAATAAGCCACGTTTCTGTTCTTGTTCTCATATGTTGTATACATTTGACTTTATTGATATTTACCTTGGGCGGCACGGTGGCGCAGTGGGTGATCTGGGGACCTGGGTTCACTTCCCGGGTCCTCCCTGCGTGGAGTTTGCATGTTCTCCCCGTGTCTGCATGGGTTTCCTCCGGGCACTCCGGTTTCCTCCCACAGTCCAAAGACATGCAGGTTAGGTGGATTGGCGATTCTAAATTGGCCCTAGTGTGTGCTTGGTGTGTGCTTGGTGTTTGTGTGTGTCCTGCGGTGGGTTGACACCCTGCCCAGGATTGGTTCCTGCCTTGTGCCCTGTGTTAGCTGGGATTGGCTCCAGCAGACCCCCGTGACCCTGTGTTCGGATTCAGCGGGTTGGAAAATGGATGGATGGATGGATATTTACCTTGTAGATGTAGTTCTATATTTGTTCACAAAAAAATGATAATACAAGTTCCATTGCCTCTGTTAATTTTATTGAACAATGGGTTATGATTTATGCCACAATTTTTGCTTTTATATGTTATATAAAACTATGTTGTTATTATTATTTGTCCCCCTATAAAAATGGGGATGGATGGATGGATATTTTTTGCCCCCCCAGACAAGCCAAATGCACACCCACACATGATGTTCTGGTCACACCTCTGATGATTACATATCTGCATGGATAAGCAGGAGTACAGGTGGTCCTAAACATTTGCCTGGTGAGCATTTTTGCCGTTTTGATTTGCTGTCTCGTTTGTTCGCAGAGCACACACACTGTAATACGTGCATATGTCTGAAAGCCGCTCGCCATTCTGCCATGTTGTGAAGCGTCAGATAGTGGCGTCACATGGCTTTGCTGTCCAATCCCCTTACTGACTGATTTGCTGTTCGTTTCGTTCACAGAACATAATCCGCGTGTGTCCGAGTTTGACTGATATGTCAGACACTTACAGTTAGGTCCGTCTGATGATACAGTCAGGCCCATAAGTATCTGGACAGTAACACGATTTTCATAGTTTTGGCCCTATACGCCACCACAGTGGATTTGAAATGAAGAACTCATCATGTGATTGAAGTGTAGGCTTTAATTCAGAGGGTTTAACTGAAATATCAATGAGCCGTTTAGGAATGACAGCCATTTTTATAGATGGTCCCACCCATTTCTAGGGGCACAGAAGTATTTGGACATTTGACTGACCCGCTGTCCCTTAGCCAGGTGTGAGCAGGCCTCTCATTATTTCATGAACTACTAAGCAGGTGGAAGGTCTGGAGTTGTCGCAGTGAATTCTCAATATGAGGTCCAAAGAGCTGGCCATGTAAGTAATAAGAGTCCATCGTTAGTGTAAGAAAACAAAACAAACCCTTTAGAGAGATGGCAGAAATACCAGGAGTGGTCAACTCAATGGTTTGGTAACATTCGTAAAGAGGAGGAACACACAGGTGAGCTCAACAACACCAGAAGGGCTGGACAACCACAGAAGACAACTGTGCTGGGTGATCACAGAATTCTGTCCTTGGTGAAGAAGAACCCCCTCATGGCCTTCAGCCAAATCAAGACCACCCTCCAGGAGGCAGACATGTCATCACCAAAGTCTACAATCAAGAGAAGACTTCATGAAGGTAAAGACAAAGGGTTTACTACGACGGACAAACCACTGGTGAGCCTCAAGCATAGGAAGGACAGATTAGACTTTGACAGAAAACATTACTTAAAAGCCTGTCCAGTTCTGGAACAGTTCACTTTGGACAAATTAAACTAAGATCAATGTGTACCAGAATGATGGAAAGAGAAGAGTATGGAGAAGAGAAGGAAGGGCTCATGATCTGATGAATACCACATCCTCTGTGAAACATGGTGGAGGCCGTGTTATGGCCTGATCACAGATGGCTGCCAATGGAAGTCGCTCACTGGTGTTTATTGATGATATGACTGCTGGCAGAAGTAGCAGGATGAATTCTGAAGTGTCCAGGGCTGCACTGTCTGCTCAGATTGAGACAAATGCTACAGAACTAATAGGACGACACATCACAGTACAGATGGACGATGAGAGTAAATGTACTGTGACAGCAAACCGAGGGCTTTTCAAGGCAAAGAAGTGGAATTTTCTTCAATGGCCGAGTCAATCAACTGACCTCAGCCCCACTGGACGTGTGTGTCACATGATGAAGACAAAACTGATGGCAGAAAGTCCAACGAACAAGCAGTGCCTGAAGATTATCTGAGGTATAGCAGGTCCACAGCTCAAGTCAAAAAGGCCACTGTGACATTAGAGGGCGCTGTCACTGCTCAAACCCCGCAGACAAACGTCCAGGACACCAAGTAAAAGCACCAGGAATATTTTAATTTCTTTTCTTCTTGGTATAATGTGCTTTTCAGGCACCTCCACCACCACAATAAACAAATCAATAATCAATTATACAATAATATTCCTCCTCTCCTCCCAGCAGCTCTGTCCCACTCCCTCCCAACTCCGGCTCAGCTTGCTGGGTCTCCCATAGTCCTTTATATAGTTCTTGACCCAGAAGTGCTGCTGTCCTTCTGTCCATGAGATTCATTAGCACTTCCAGGTCAGATGGAGAATTACATTTTTCTTCAGCCCGGAAGTACTTCTGTTCTTCTGTTCCCGTGACTAGGGAGTACTTCCGGGCTATATGGGAAATAAAAATCCGTGCGTTTCCCTGCAGCGTCACACGGTGGCACCCAGCAGGGCTGTGAAGCCGAACTCCATCTCCCATGATGCCCTGCAGGAATCCGGGGCACCTTTAAGCTGCAGGGAATTCTCCATCTAGCGTCCTGGATGTGTCGGCTGGGTTGAGCTGCTGGCCGTCCATCACACCACTTTGTAAATATATAGTCGCCGTACTCGTGGCTTACAGAGGGTGCGTGGTATGGGTGGCTGGATCAGTTCCCGGGTGATTCGTGATGCAGACGGTTCTATTCAATAAGGGCGCGCACAAAAAGGCGAGCTTCAAAAGGGCGACCTCAATTGGGCGCAGCGAATAAAGGCAAACGCAACAAAATTATTACAGAAAATTTATTAGATAAAGGCAATGATTGAACGTATAAAAAGGTGAAAGCAAGAATATTAAAACATTCGCTCAATTGACGTCGCCCTTTTGAAGCTCGCCTTTTTGTGCGCGCCCTTATTGAAGGATACCGATGCGGACGGTCCTCGCTTGAGTGCACAGGTGAGGAGTCGTCCACATCTGTAATTGTTGCCGGGAGCTGCTGATTGTCACACCTGATCCACGTCCCCGTAATATTTTAATGGGGAAGAGAGAGAAGGAACGGAGGTTAATGGAGAAGAAGGAGGCAGGAAGGAGAAAGCCAATGTGTGAGAGCGAGAACGAGAGCAGGCGCGTGAAAGTTGAAATGGAGCTGGTAGGAATGTTTGGTCAATTCTTGGATGGGGCAGATTGAAGCGGTCACTCCAGCTGAGTAGTTTAGAGGAGCTGGAACGACCGGCCGTTGAAGGAAGCGGAGTCGAGGAGGCTTTGGGCATGTTGAGCCCCAGCGTGAGCACCCTGGCCGCTGGGGAAGGAACCCAAGTCACGGTCTGGCTGGAGGGCTCGGAGGGCTACCGGACCAGAAATGAACGGGGCTGCATATGCTGGTAGGGCGACTCCACTGTTGTGGGGCCCAAATGGGAGAAGCAGCGGAGCCGCCAGTAGAAGAAAGCACCTGGCTTTAGTTTTAAAGAATGACTTCCTCCAGCCATTGTTTTTCACCTCGTTTTTAAAGGATTATTTATATTTGAAGAATTGAGAGACACTGCACTTATCTATTTGAACACTGATTTGATTTTGTTGATTTTTAATAAAAGCACTTTGCACTCTTGCTTCATGGTCGATGTCTTCACTGCCTAGCTCATCGGTGACATTACCGACAATGTCGGGTTCAAGAGCTCCCAGAAGCTGGATGGCAGCATGGAGCAGAACCCGCAAAGCATCAAGTCGGGTGGAAATGCAACACTGGGAGACTTAGGACTTCTACAAAGGATTTATGGCCAAATATTGGGAATGATTTGTTATATTCATGATTATGTGAGTTTGTCCAAATACCTTTGGGGGGCATGTATACAAATGTCCGTCTTTTCTAAACGGCTCATATTTATGGTGAACCCCTTGAATTAAAGCTCAGAGTCTCCACTTCAGTCACATCTCGATTGCTTCGTTTCAAATCCACTGTGGTGGCGCACAGAGCCAGAATGATGAGAAGTGCATCACTAGTCCAGATACTTATGGGCCGCATCATCAGGTGGCGGCTCTTTCAGTTTAGTGGCCATGGAGCAGATGGACGTGTTGTCCTGAGACTCTAAGTTGCGGTTGCCTGTCCTTAACGCCGCTTTCCTGCCTCGTCCGCACACAGAAGATCGACTGGATACTGAAGCCTCGACTTGTGGCCGCCTATTCATCTCAGAATATCGTATTTGCCTGCGAGATCGCTCCCCCCCCGGCTCCGGCTTTTCAAAGGTCTGCTCATCTCACCGTCCATCTTGAGGTGAGAGCTTCACTCTTGTGCCTCCATTCATTGGGCCGGCTGGTGGCGAGCTGTTTGTGTTTCCTCGTCCCTGGAGCTTTAATTAGTACCTGTGGAGCTTGCGATTTTTTATTTATTTATTTTTTTCTCTTTTTCCCTTTTCTTTCTCTCAGTCAGAAATACAAAGCTAATTTGCCTAATTGTCCCTCAATTAGTGTGTTCTCTGATAAGAAAAGCAGCCTCGCAGGAATTCAAACCCAAATAAAAGAAAGACAAATGGAGGGCTTCTCTGGGACGGCTGCCGCTCTCTTCTGATTATTCCTCGCTCCTGAGTAATTGTGTTCTCCGAGTCGGTAATTAAATTAAAAGTTGGGAAGCGGCAAAAATAAAAGCAGCCGTCCAACAATAGCAAAAAAAAAAAAAAAAACCTGGAGCCACATGCAGGCCACCAGCCAATCAGATTGGACCTTTTAAAAGGTACCTAAAAAAATAAATAAATAAAACTCTGTGTCCCTCTTTGGCAGCAGATTGGATGGAGCCATCAAAGCAAAGTGCTGCTGGGTCCTCGGCCGAGGCCTCAAATTACTTCTCGACGGCAGGGAATTACTTTTAATATGATAATGTTCCGAATGGCCTGCGATGTATTGACAAAATGACTTAATTATTTTAATCTCCCCGAGCATATGGACTGAGAGCCTCTTTGCAAACTGGCACGGCTGGCGAGGACCCCGTGCACTGACTGCCGTGTGTGTGAGTCTTCTCGCTCGTGGCCGCCTGTGTCTTCTGGGTACGTGTCGGTGTATGTGGGCAGGTGGCGGCCTGAGTTCAGGATCCATGCCTGTTTAGGTGTAAGGAGATGCCACGTAAGGAGATGCCACGTCTGCCCCTCTCATCTCTCTTGTCCCTTTGCGATTTTTATAGTCTGTGATTTATTACTCTGAGTGTTGATTGTTCTTGTCTGAGTGTATGTATGTGTGGACAAGGTGGACACTTAGGTGTCTGCTCTTATTTTGTGGTCAAATATTTAATGTCTGCGGTGGGTTGGTTCCTGCCTTGTACCCTGTGTTGGCTGGGATTGGATCCAGCAGACCCCCGTGACCCTGTGTTCGGATTCAGCGGGTTGGAAAATGGATGGATGGATATTTAATGTTTTCACCAGGAAGACCATCGTACACGTCAGATGTTGGTTCCTGTTTTGGCATTTCAGCCACTCACACGTTCTGCCAGGTTCTCAAGTTGGAGGCTTCGTTCCCTACTCCAGTCTATCTCCTGGCCAATTAGTGGCACATTAGTGGCATCTCCCTGTCACCCCCTGCAGCTGCCTTTACAGGTGTGCCCCCCACCCTCACAAATGTTGTCCTTCCTCTGAAGCCACAGCCAGTAGCTGGCTCCTTTATGCCGAGCCAGTCAATCTTTTGGGTGACATAGACATCCACCTAGGGTGCCATCACCAAGTGGTGACCGCTTATGAAAGTTGAGGGGCACACAGTCCGGACACTGAGGGGTGCCCCCCTCACCCTGAGATGCATGCTGTTTGCAGTGGTTGCTATTTATGAAAGTAACATCATCACCAGATTCTTTTTATTTTCTTCAGCCTGACTGGAACCAACCAAACAACCTGTCTTGCCAGGGCCATCTTAGCGCATGGGCACACTGGGCAGTTGCCACAAACCTAAGGGCCCCACGCTAATCTATGTATATTGTGATTTGCTGAGTAGTGGGGTAGGTAGGGGTCCAAATGCACTGCTTTGCTCGGGGGCCTGTAATGATGTTAAGGCGGCCCTGTGTCTTGCCATATGGTTGAGAGACATGGACGCTATCCAGTGACCTGAGATGAATACTGGACTCCTTTAGTTCTGTGTCTCTCCGGAAAATCCTTGGGTACCGCTGGTTTGACTTTGTGTTGCTCATGGAATCCCGAATGAGGCATATCACCTGCATTGTGAGGGGGTGTCAGTTACGGCACTATGGCCATGTGCTGAGATTCCCTGAGGGTGGTCCCGAGTGAGGACCTGAACAGATGGACCAGGTCAAGGGGATACCCACATAACACCTGGCTAGTGGACACCAGGGTGGGACTGGACCAAGTGTCTGCCTGGGGGGTTGCCAATTGGGATCCCGAGCTGTTTCGTCGTGTGGTGGGTGCAGTAACTTGCTGTACCAGTGCATACCCCCTAACCTGACATGACTAACTGGAGATTATTGTGTTTTTTCTGTCCTCCTGGCCATCCACCCTTACATTTTTCTTTATTACATTCTGTATAATATTATTGCCTAATCTTGTTTGTTTAGGTTTTATATATTAACTTCCTTTTTATTTCATCTTGTGAAGCACTTTGAGTGACATTGTTTGTATGAAAATGCGCCATATAAATAAATGTTTGTGCTATAAAAGAGTGCACGCCCTGCACAGCATGGAACACAAGCCCCATAAAGTCCACAGTATGTAAACAAGGGGCACCGAGGGGGACACCACCCCCCCCAACAGGTCATCTAATAATACTGAGGGGCACCATTCATTCACCCCGCCTAGAGCTCCAAATAGGCTTCGACCGGTTCTACCGTTACGGCTTTCCATAGATTTGCCATCATGCCAGCTGTTGCTTGGCCAAGAAAGCCCCATCATCCGATCTCTATGGGTAGATGCCACAGCTTCTCAGCCAGCTTCTTGGCACTCTGACTCCAGCTCTGTGTGTACTTGAGACATTTATTTCATGGGCTGCTGTTATGCCCTTTTTGTAGGGTATGGTGAGTTTTATATTGAGGACCCTTCTTTCCACTGCAGACCACATAATAAAATCTGGCCAGAGAGTTGCCGTCATGATCCCCGTAGCAAGAAGGTTCTTTCGTGCCAATATAATCTGTGAAATTTATCATTTATAAAGGATAAAGATGGAAACGTACTCACAAGTGAGGAGGGTGTGTTGAGCAGATGGAAAGAGTACTTTGAGAGGCTGATGAATGAAGAGAACACAAGAGAGAAGAGGTTGGATGATGTGGAGATAGTAAATCAGGAAGTGCAATGGATTGGCAAGGAGGAAGTAAGGACAGCTGTGAAGAGGATGAAAAATGGAAAAGCCGTTGGTCCAGATGACATATCTATGGAAGCATGGAGGTGTTTAGAAGAGATGGCAGTGGAGTTTTTAACAAGATTGTTTAATGGAATCTTGGAAAGTGAGAGAATGCCTGAGGAGTGGAGAAGAACTGAACTGGTGCTGATATTTAAGAATAAGGGGGATGTGCAGGACTGTAGTAACTAAGGGGGATAAAATTGATGAGCCACAGCATGAAGTTATGGGGAAGAGTAGTGGAAGCTCAGTTAAGAAGTGAGGTGATGATTAGTGAGGAGCAGGATGGTTTCATGCCAAGAAAGAGCACCACAGATGTGATGTGTGCTCTGAGGGTGTTGATGGAGAAGTTTAGATAGATAGATAGATAGATAGATAGATAGATAGATAGATAGATAGATAGATAGATAGATAGATAGATAGATCCCAAGGGGAAATTCACATGTCAGTTTAGAGAAGGCCAGAAGGAGTTTCATTGCGTCTTTGTGGACCTGGAGAAAGCAAAGTACAGGGTGCCTCGAGAGGAGCTGTGGTGTTGTATGAGGAAGTTGGAAGTGGCAGAGAAGTACTTAAGAGTGGCACAGGATATGTACGAGGGAAGTGTGACTGTGGCGAGGTCTGTGGTAGGAGTGACGGAGGTGGGATTACATCAGGGATCGGCTCTGAGTCCTTTCTTATTAGCAATGGTAATGGACAGGTTGACAGATGAGATTAGACAGGAGTTCCCGTGGACTATGATTTTTGCTGATGACATTGTGATCTGTAGCGAGAGGAGGGAGCAGATTGAGGAGACCCTGGAGAGGTGGAGATATGCTCTGGAGAGGAGATGAATGAAGGTCAGTAGGACCACCAAGACAGAATACATGTGTGTGAATGAGAGGGAGGTCAGTGGAATGGTGAGGATGGAGGGAGTAGAGTTGGCAAAGGTGGATGATGTGGGATCAACAGTACAGAGTAATGGGGATTGAAGAAGAGAGTGCAGGCAGGGTGAAGTGGGTGGAGAAGAGTGTCAGGAGTGATTTGTGACAGACGGGTATCAGCAGAGAGTGAAAGGGAAGGTCTACAGGACGGTAGTGAGACCAGCTATGTTATATGGCACTGACCAGAAAGCAGGAGACAGAGCTGGAGGTGACACTAGCATGGGGTGTTCGTAACAGGTGGGTTGTCATCCCAAGGAGTTTTGTCGACACGGACATCAACGATTGTGTCCAACTTATCTGAGCAATTAGACTCGGCTCAATACTCGCCAGGCAAATCCTCTAACAGCTCTGTTTCTGATTGCTTTGAGGTCGGGTCAGTTCAGCAAAAGATTTGATGGCCCGGACTTCACGAATGAAAAGGAGAAGATCGATTTCCAGGGATGGTCTTGATTGGGTGTCCTAATTAGAGGTAGCAGCCTGGATCTGCATGCAAAGCAGGAAGTTGACCAGAATGCAGAAGTGTCCATCTATCGCTGAGGGACTATAGTGAGTGGGCCGATATCCTGCAGTGGTTTACGGTCTCACCGAGAGAGCTTGGCCATCTGTACCTGCATGCGTACAAAGTAGATGATGAGAACTGGGTCACTCAGTCACTGACCGGCTGTCTCTGAGATTGTTGGATTATCTCTCTGTAACAGGTCAGCTGACATCCTGTAGCCACTGACAGAGATGCTCAAGTGTCCATGTCTACAGTACAATACAGTTTATTGTTGTGTAGCCCAAAGTCACACAAGGAGTGCAGCAATGGGCTTTAACAGACCCTGCTTTTTGACAGCCCCCCAGCCTTGACTCTCTAAGAAAGGAAAAACTCACAAAAAAATGGAAGAAACCCTGGGAAAGGCAGTTCAAAGAGAGACCCCTTTCCAGGTAGGCCGGGTGTGCAGTGGGTGACAAATAAAAAAGGGGAATCAGTACAATACAATAAATATACAGAACAGAACACAAGTAATCCTCAATACAATACAATAGAACAATAGAAATATTACAAGTACAGAGCAGAATTCAACAGTAGATGATATCACAGAATTGGATTTGGATTTGTTTAGAGTCCTGGAGATCTTGGCCGACAAGCTGCCTCCCCCATTTGGCCATCCCATAACTGAGTCAGCGCTGGGCCAGCCAGTCCGATGAAGGGACCCCTCTACCTGACGATTCCTGCGATCCTTCATCAGAGATGACTTTTCCTTAGGCAGGCAAAGGTAAGAGAAAGGGAAGACAAATGTCTACCTGACCAGTAGTGTTGGTCCTGCCTTGGGTTGGCACTACCAGCACAGCCGGCCACCTCCATAAATATGTCTAGAGCCATCTCTTTGGCAGTGACCTTCTCTTTGAGATGGAATGACATCGAGTGCAAAAATGATGAGGTGTCCACCTGTCTGCAAAATGGCTACCAGCAGAAGATAACGTCTTCATCTAAAGCAATCCATTTCAAATGATTGCCCATAAGTTGGTGATCATTTCTACCAGAAGATAAAGGATTTTGCACGCCTCTTTGGGAGAGGGCTTAAGTGTTTACCTTCCCTTCACCTTCTCTGTCAATGAGTGCGGGATTCTTCAATGGCTGCTGACTGTGTCTATCAGACCATAACATATTGCTAATTGGTTGACTGTTGAGAGACTGTTCAGGTGTCCATCTTCCTCTGGTCTCCTCCACCAAACAATGTAGGTGTTTTCCTCTGCCAATGACCGGATCTCTCGAGTATGTCAGAAATTTTCCCTACGGTCAACTGTGTCCCTTCTCTTCTAACTGTCAAGGATAAGTAATAGGCTCCTAGTTGACAAACTTTATGAGAGACAAAGAGTTCTGTGGTGTCCATGTGTCTCTGTCCAGCTACTTGAGAAGACTGACGTGTTTGTGTGGTATTGACCAACCTTACCAATGAGTCCTGTAAAGTCCATTTGCCTTTGTCCAGTGATTTAAGAAGAATGAAGTGTCTAGCTGGCATTTACCAGTTTTACCGGTGAGTGCTGTGCTCTCCATGTACCTTTGTCCAGCCACTTGAGAAGACTGAAGTGTTTATTTGGTATTAGCCAGCCTTCCTAGTGAGTGCTGTGTTCTCCATGTGCTTTTGTCCAGACACTTGAGATGATTGAAGTGTCTATCTGGCGTTGACCAGCTCTACCAGCGAGTGCTGTGATGTTCATGTGCCCTGTAAAGCTTTTAGAGAAGACTGAGGTCTTTGTCTGGTACTGACTGGTTCTATCAATGAGTGCTGTGATGTCCATATGCCTTTATACAGAGATTTGAGATGACTGAAGTGTTTATCTGGTGTTGACCAGCTCCACCAGTGAGTGTTGTGGCATCCATGTGCCCTCTAAAGCTCTTGGAGAAGTCTGAAGTCTCTGTCAGGTATTGACCAGCGCTATCACTGAGTGCTGTGGTGTCCATGTACCTCTGTCCAGCCACTTGAGAAGACTATAATGTCAATCTGGCATTGACCAGCTCTGCCAGTGTGTGTGGGGTGTCTAGGTGCCCTGTCCAGCTGTTTGTGAAGGTTGAGGTGTCTATCTAGAATTGCCCAGCACACCAGTGTGTGAGGTGGTGTCCATGTGCTTCTGTTCAGCACTTTCAGAAGACTGGTGTCTATCTGGTATTAACCAGTTTTACCAGTGATTTGAGCTCTAGTAAATGGTGCTGCATGACTTTTTAAAAAGCTGATCCCCTTCCCCTATATTTTTCAATTGACCATTAGTGACTTTCTGCCAGCTGACTGACCCGTGTTTTGTGTTATTTTTCAGACCCCACGCTCCCCCCTACCACCCCAAAGCTTACTGGTTCTAGAAGGGCCCCAGACACGTCAGTACTGTGCTCATAAAGTCTTCCCGAGACGGGCCGAGTACCCGTTGATTCGTCTGCCCCCGTCCCGATCCCGGACTGAGAACTCCAAGTGTGCAGCCCCTCGCGTTTATCGCTTATCGTATATTTTTTTTCTGTTTATTGCCCACCAGCGCATCAGATCTGACATACTGGCTGGTCGAGCTTTGATTGATGAAAACAATAAGCAATCGTTTCTACTTTGTCGCTTGTGCGGTAAGGAGCTGCGCGCCACGATGAGACGATGCGCTCAACTCGCGCGACTGCAGTTGCAGGGGCTGCGCAGATAAATTCCCCCGATTGACTCTGTGCCAGCGTTGCCCATTAAGTGACCATTATCACGGATACTATTTTCATTATTCATTGCCTGGCTCGTTAATAGTTAATGGCAGCCTCCGAGAACTCAGGGAACCAGTTCAGAACCTCTCCGCCGGGAGCGGGGGGCCAGATGGATGGTATCAGTGGCTTCTGCTGCTGTTTTATGGCTGTCGTTACCAACAGCTGTACTTTAATTAGGACTGTGTTTTAACGACGGCTGCGAGCAGATCCGAGCGATCTTCACAACCGGATAATTATCTCATCAGCCGATCTCCCTCTCCAGCGCCGACATGGACTGCGGCTCCTAATCACCTCACGCGGCTGTAGCGTAATAATCTGGAAGCGACCACCCGTTTGTCAGAACAGCGGGCGCACGCTGGCAAAGAAGCAGGGCATGATGCCACTGTTAGTCTGAGCCGTGGACCGTGGGATGAGTGCTTAGTTATGAAATAAGAGTTCTGGACCCTGGGGTGCAGGCTGGCATATTGTCAGTTATGATTCACAAAGATCCTGGGCAGCAGTGGCGGCTGGTGAAATGAATTTGGGATTGGGCACAGTTTTTGGGGGGACAAACTGAAGCAGCACTTATTTATTATATAGCACCTTTCACATCTATCTATCTATCTATCTATCTATCTATCTATCTATCTATCTATCTATCTATCTATCTATATATCTATCTATCTATCTATCTATCTATCTATCTATCTATCTATCTGTTATATAGTGCTTTTCACATCTATCTATCTATTATATAGTGTCTTTCACATCTATCTATCTTTTATATAGTGCATTTCACATCTATCTATCTATTTATCTTTTATATAGTGCATTTCACATCTATCTATCTATTATATAGTGTCTTTCACATCTATCTATCTATTATATAGTGTCTTTCACATCTATCTATCTATCTATCTATCTATCTATCTATCTATCTATCTATCTATCTATCTATCTATCTATCTATCTATCATTTGGGTCGATAACAACACTGAGAAGAGCGCTCAGCCCCTAAATGGATAGACGTGCCCACGGTGGTGTGAGCCGAGCTTTAATATGGATGTGGAAGGACTCCGTTATTGAATCACAGAAATTCTGAGGTGACAACTTGTTTTTTATAATCTTTCAGTGAAGGCTTAGTTAGATATTTCAAGGGTCTAAAGAGTCGGTTATTGTGTGTGGGACTAATTGTTGTGTAGAAGCTCAAGGGTCCCGGAGAGATATGGCCATTCTTATAGAGGTGCAGAAGGACCCTTTGGTGCTTTACTTGCTCTGTTTCAGGGCCCTGCTACTCTGCCAATGCGTATCCAGCAGGCTTGCTCTCTCTGAGGACTCTTCTGAAGTGCGCTTTTTTATTATTTGTGCTTTTCACATCTATCTATCTATTATATAGTGTCTTTCACATCTATCTATCTTTTATATAGTGCATTTCACATCTATCTATCTATTTATCTTTTATATAGTGCATTTCACATCTATCTATCTATTATATAGTGTCTTTCACATCTATCTATCTATCTATCTATCTATCTATCTATCTATCTATCTATCTATCTATCTATCTATCTATCTATCTATCTATCTTTTATATAGTGCATTTCACATCTATCTATCTATCTATCGTCCTTTGGGTCTCTCCTGCCCAATTTTCACATGCCATTTGAGCCGGGTGCTGCGCTTGATGAATAACAATTATTAAAGGACTCGTCTTAAAGTGGAGAAGAAAGGCATCTGGTCATTCCATATGCTCTCATGGTCCTTATCATAGTGTCAATGCACATCTTGGCTTGTCCAGCAGCATATCCATAGGACTAATCCAGGCTAAAATGTATTATACCTTTTCCAGCATGCTGCCTAATCTGATGCCAGCTTTCCCGTTACTATACTGCGCTTCAAAACCGCAGAATGTGACATCTGCAGCCCCCCTTATTCTTCCCAAAACTTGCCCTATAGAAGGGAACAGCAGCACCTGACATCCAATTTTTTACACTTCACCTTTCTCTAAATTGTCCAGTCCTCTGCCAACTTGCCCAGTTCCCCATTCTGCCAAAATCCACACCATAATGTCTGCACCCCCACCTCCGTAATCTTCCAATAACCCGGACTTCTGTCTGTCTTGTAGCACATCCATAGCATAATCCCAATCCAAATATTATTCAGCCTCTGGTAATACAGTGCCCAGTCCTTGGCCATTTTCACTTTATTCTAAAAAATCCACATCATGCAATCACCAGTCCTCTGATTCTTCTCAGGTATTTCATCCCACTTTATCATTTAGCAAACCCACACAGACAATGCCACCTTAATGTTATTCTACACTTGCTGCCAGTCTTCCCAGTCCTATGCAACTTTGCCAGACTTATACCTCACCTTGACACAAATTCACATTGTTAAAGATCCACAGACCCCCACATTTTAAAACATAATTCACCCCCCCCCCCCCCCCCCCCCCCCCCCGCAACTTGTCTTGTACTACACCCACGTGACACGTTTAACCCTACATCTTATTCTACCTTTACATTCAGGATGCTTATATTTCCTTGAACATAAATTTAGACTGCCTGGCAAAAAATCAAAAATAAAACAAGGCAGCATACTATTGTCTAGATCAGGGTTCCCAGCCTTTTTTTTTGTTTTTTGCAGTGGCACACGTTTTGCAACCAAAATGATCCCAAGGCACACCACTATACTACCCACAAATACATAAACACAGTAAATCTCATACACGCGCTCAACTGCCCAGCGGGGCGGGACTACCGGAGAAGCCGGTGACAAAGGACCTCCGAGATTAGCGATCGCCGACGTGGCACTTAATGAGCGCTTTGGTGGCATCTCCAAGCTGCTTTGCCCCTTTACCCACACCTCTCTACATCAGAAGCAAATTGTATGACCACTATCCACGGGCCCTGTGAGGCTCGCAGGCGACCACACACCCAGATGGACTTTAGCATCCAGAAGAAACGTCCAAAATTCTCTAACATGGCGATCGCGGAGCTGCTTTGGTGCCAGTTTCTCCAGGTAGATCTGTTCTCTTCAGACAGGTCTCGACCACCTGTTTGGAAAAAAAACACACCTGCAGCTGAATTCTTAAGTCAGGTTGATCCGGTCCAAGATCCTTTATCTTCGTTTTTCATTCAAGTGAAAGATTTATGAAGAGGATGTTTCTTCAAAGAAATAACCGGATTTTCTTTGATTTCTGAAGATGCACTTGAAGTTGCCATTTCGTTAAAGTTGCGCTCACTCAGATGTAGTTAAGTTAATGGCAGGTGTGAACTCCGAATCATTGACGTGAACATGAAACAGTGTGTCGACGACTGTCCAATCACATCAGCGAAAACGGCACTTAATTCGCTGCCAATAAATGTGGGAGTGTCCGGGTGCAGAGCGGCGTCCGCGGAAAAATCTGAAACAACCAATTAAAGGGCAGCCTCTGGTCACATGCGTGCCAAAAGAACAAGGACTTACATACACGCTCAATTGGCCGGCGACTGGCACAGCGGATACATACTGTTAGTATTCACGCAGAAATTAAACAATTGCAAGTCGGAACCGATTTTTAATGGATGTTTAAATTGAGTTTTTAAATTATTTCGGGAGGATCTGCACTGCAGCATCCCGCATTACAAAGAGCTGACCAGAGCTTGTCGGACTGGCACACCTGTGTCGTGGAGGTTCTAGTGACAAAGTGAGTTTGATGGAATACAACTGTCGTGCCAAACTGGGCCTCCTCTCAAAATTTTAATGACAAGAATGGGCACCGTCTTATATTGTAGGGGCCAACGTGGGAATTGCACTCTCTTTAATTATCACATGGGTGCACAGTCACCCTGGTCCAAAGGTTCACTTATTCACAGGAGAACAGTTATATCATGGGTATTCATTGGGCATTGCACTTATTAGATGTTGGGCTATCCATGGGGTGAAGGTTAGACATCACATGTGTGTGCAGCAACCCTGGCATGAGAGATGACATAGTCGGCAGGTGCTTTGGGTGGAGGGCTTAATTATTACATAGGAGGACAAGGGCAGTAAAGTGAGACGTTTGATGTTATATGGGTCTACAAAGACCCTGAGATGAGTGCTCTGTTATTAAATAGAAAGGCATGAACACAGGGTGTGAGCTGAGTTATGGCAGCTTCGGTGGAGAGCTCAGCTTTTGAAACGCAGGAATCTTGAGGTGACGGCTCAACATTTGCAAACCCTTGAGTGAAGGCTTAAACATTTCATGGGTGTACAGGAGCTCAGGTCAAAGGCTCAGTTATTACATACTGTAGGAGCACAAGGACAGTAAGGTGAGAGCTCAGTCACTCGTTGGAGTTGTATGAGCGCTGACTCAAGCAAGCAGTTGTTTCTAGAGGTGGGTCACTTATTACATGGGTGGTCAAAGGCTCCGGGGTGAAGACACAGCCATCACACGGGTTTGAAGTAACCCTGGGCAGAGAGCTGAGTTATGACTTGGTGTGCACACAGGGGCCTTGGGCTGATGGCTCACTTACTACATTGGAGCATGAAGACAAAGGGGTGAGGTCTAGATATATACAGTGTTTGGGGGTCCACATCACTGAGAGACTGGACTGGTCTCGTAACACATAGGGACGATATAAGAATGGGCAGAGCAGACTCTTGGTTTATCTTGGGACTCTGCACTCCTTTAATGTGGGTGGTGACATCCCTCACATCTTCAGCAAGTCTGTGATGGCCAGTGTGGTGTGGACGGCTGGTAACATCACTTCAAGTGTGGACCAGCGAATCAGCAAACTAATTTAAAAGACAGGCTCAGTTAAGGGATGAAGTCCGGACCCCCGGGGGTAGTAGTGGAGGAGAGGATGAAGGCAAAACTGAGTGCCACTATGAACAAAACTACACATCCTCTCTCCATCACACCAGCACTGAGGACTTTCAGGTAACAAATCATTGAGCAGAAGTTTGTCAGAGACACTACGGGGACTCATTTATACTAAGAGAGATTTTTAGTTTTCTTCTTTTGTAGTCGTTAAGATGTGTAATTGTGAGGGGTTTGATGTTTATTATAATATAATAATATTAGGAATGAATGAACGAATGAGCGAGCGTCTGTGAAAAGCCAAATATCTATCTATCTATCTATCTATCTATCTATCTATCTATCTATCTATCTATCTATCTATCTATCTATCTATCTATCTATCTATCTATCTATCTATCTATTATATAGTGCCTTTCATATCTATCTATCTATCTATCTATCTATCTATCTATCTATCTATCTATCTATCTATCTATCTATCTATCTATCTATCTATCTATGATATAGTACCTTTCATATCTATCTATCTATCTATCTATCTATCTATCTATCTATCTATCTATCTATCTATCTATCTATCTATCTATCTATCTATTATATTGTACCTTTCATATCTATCTATCTATCTATCTATCTATCTATCTATCTATCTATCTATCTATCTATCTATCTATCTATCTATCTATCTATCTATCTATCTATCTATTATATTGTACCTTTCATATCTATCTATCTATCTATCTATCTATCTATCTATCTATCTATCTATCTATCTATCTATCTATCTATCTATCTATCTATCTATTATATAGTGCCTTTCATATCTATCTATCTATCTATCTATCTATCTATCTATCTATCTATCTATCTATCTATCTATCTATTATATAGTGCCTTTCATATCTATCTATCTATCTATCTATCTATCTATCTATCTATCTATCTATCTATCTATCTATCTATCTATCTATTATATAGTGCCTTTCATATCTATCTATCTATCTATCTATCTATCTATCTATCTATCTATCTATCTATCTATCTATCTATCTATCTATCTATCTATCTATCTATCTATCTATTATATAGTGCCTTTCATATCTATCTATCTATCTATCTATCTATCTATCTATCTATCTATCTATCTATCTATCTATCTATCTATCTATCTATCTATCTATCTATCTATCTATTATATAGTGCCTTTCATATCTATCTATCTATCTATCTATCTATCTATCTATCTATCTATCTATCTATCTATCTATCTATCTATCTATCTATCTATTATATAGTGCCTTTCATATCTATCTATCTATCTATCTATCTATCTATCTATCTATCTATCTATCTATCTATCTATCTATCTATCTATCTATCTATCTATCTATCTATCATTTGGGTCGATAACAACACTGAGATGAGCGCTCAGCCCCTAAATGGATAGACGTGCCCACGGTGGTGTGAGCCGAGCTTTAATATGGATGTGGAAGGACTCCGTTATTGAATCACAGAAATTCTGAGGTGACAACTTGTTTTTTATAATCTTTCAGTGAAGGCTTAGTTAGATATTTCAAGGGTCTAAAGAGTCGGTTATTGTGTGTGGGACTAATTGTTGTGTAGAAGCTCAAGGGTCCCGGAGAGATATGGCCATTCTTATAGAGGTGCAGAAGGACCCTTTGGTGCTTTACTTGCTCTGTTTCAGGGCCCTGCTACTCTGCCAATGCGTATCCAGCAGGCTTGCGCTCTCTGAGGACTCTTCTTAAGTGCGCTTTTTTATTATTACTCTTTTTTCCCAATTTGAAGGTTGTGCTCCTTTATCATGTCCCGTGTTGTTGCTCACGTGTGCCTCGAAAACAAAAGAGCGATCAGGGCGCTGAAGTGTTGATAAGAACCGAATGATGGTAAACCGTAGCGGAGCTCCCAGTGCCGAAGATTCATTGCGCTGTTATGCGTGTTGTGACCAGCAGATGTCAGTGTTGCATTGCGCTGCTTTTCCTGTCCCTGGGAAAAAAAAACGTCGGCATTTTGGAAAAGCGCCGGAGGCCTTTGCGTTTTTTTGTGTCCTCCCTTTGTGGAGGATAGTGTGTCCACCCAGCGAATGGCAAACACCCGACATTGCAGACTGAGCGATCAGTAAAGCACTGCCATATAGTGGACGATAAGTGAAGGAAATGTGAGAATAAAACCTCCACGCTGCAACCCCACCCAAAAGTAGGAAGAACTGGATGATTGGAAATGTAGTTTGGGCTTCACTCGATTCTGGTAAATATCTCACTTGACGCAAAAGTGACTTGAGGGGCTTCTGGAAATCCGAAGGTTCGTCGCCCTTGTTCCAGATTTCTGTTTAATTAACTGCTAGAGACTTAAAGAGAAACAGAAGCGGGCATCTCGAATCATCTCGGCGTACCCGGGATTTCACTCTTGACATTTTGGGGTCATCCGCACTCAGTCGTGTTACACCTTTTGTACTGGTCACGTGGATTGTGCTCCTCCTTGTTTGCGATTTTCATGGCTTTCCGGATGTGTTGGGGGGCTCTTGTTTAACCTGTCAGGACCCTCAGAGCTCCTTCCCTCAGGCGCTTTACTGGCTGAGCAGTAAATCAGAAGGGGTGAAGCGCATTGAAACAGATTTGAGGGGCTCCTTTACAATCTTCACCAGCAAATCCCAGGAGAGCAAAGCATGAAAAGCACTTGCTTGCTGTAATCCATAAAGTTATTTTGGTGGGGGTGACAAGAGCTCCTGCTTATCCAAAGAGTGGAGGAAAATGCGATTAGGCCTGTTAGTGCCGCTCACTGGAACCTGTGACTAAAGCCTCTCATCCCACAGCTCTCTAATGGCAGCCCTGTCTGCTGATGGAGCTCTCACTCTCGAGTGGCCCTGAGGCTTGGTGCCACCATACTGGCATGCAGCTGCATCCACTCTCATGCTGGCTTAGTGCTGATGCCAAGCTGCATTTACTTTCTAAAGAAAGTCATAACGACATGGCTATCTATATAGTGCCTTCTCAAACTACTTTTTTTAAATTGCAGCCTAAAATTGTTTCAATTCAGTTTGTTTCCCCCCTCATCGAACAACACTCGGTGGTCCAGAATGAGAAGGCAACAACAGGATTTAAGTAATTCTGGGTCATTTACTAAAAATAAAAAGCCGAAATATCCCATTGAGACCACAATTCAGAGCCTTTGTTGAGGCTCCGAGTCCAACTTCTTGGATTTGACACCACAAGACTCTCACCCCCGGATTTGGGAATTCTCTGCCGTCCTTCTCGGCTCAAGCTCTGTCAGGCTGGATGGAGAGCCGTTGGTGGAGAGCTGGTTTCAGGTCTGTCCTGAGATGTTCATTTGGGTTCAAGTCTTAGCCCTGACTGGCATTCCCAGAGTTATCCCCTATAACTAAGCCACTCCAGTGGTGTCTTTGCTTTGAATTGATGGAAGGAGAACCTTCAGCCGAGTTGGAGCTCCAGAGCCCTCTCTCTCTATTAAAATATTAGAACAATCTGGATGAGAAGAGGCCATTCATCCCAAGAAAGCTCGCCAGTGATGTCCACTTAAGTCCTCTAAAATAAAAGTCCCTAAAGTCTTCCAGTCTACCACATTACTTGGTCGCTTATTCCAAGTGTCTGTGATTCTCTGTGTCAAGTAAAACTTCCTAATGTTTGTGTGAAATTTAACCTTCACAAGCGCCCAACTGTGTCCCTGTGTTCTTGATGAACTCATTTTAACATCACTGTCTTGATCCCCTGAGCTCATTCCCTTCATAATGTTAAACACTTCACTCAGGTCTCCTCTTCATCTCCTTTAAAGGCTCAGCTCTTTAAATCTTTCCTTATAGCTCATCCCCTGTAGCCACACAATCAGCCCAGTCGCTCTTCTCTGGACCTTCTCTACTGCTGTTATGTCCTTTTTGTAGCCAGGAGACCAAAACTGCACCCAGTACTCCAGACGAGGCCTCACCAGTGTGTTATAAAGCCTGAGCAGAACCTCCTGTGACTTGTACTCCACACGTCAAGGCGCTATATAACCTGACAATCTGATTGCATTCTTAATGGCTTCTGAACACCGTCTGACAGTTGATAGTGTCAAGTCCACTAGGACTCCTAAATCATCGTGCATAAGGTGGACTCTCAATTTTTAGACCTCACATTGCATATTCAGACCTCACATTTTTACTTTCTACATGTAATACTTTATATTTACTGACATTACACTTTATCTTCCAGAATATCAGCCTGTATGCTGTCCAAGTCCCTCTGTAATGATTTAATGGATTCCAAATTATCTGCTAATCCACCTACCTCAGTCTCATCTGCAAACTCAACCAGCTTGTTACTTATGTAGAAATGATTTCATAGGAATATATTAAAGACAGCCTCACTTGTCTCCTTCCACCTTAGTTATTAACCCCCAGTGTGAGTCCTCTGGCTCTCCTCCAACTGCTGACTTCCAGTGTGTTCTTTAGGCTCCTCCCACTTTAACTTATTAATTCTCATTGTGTCCTTGAGTCCCCCTTAACTATTAACCCCCAGGGTGCCCCTAAATCTTAATCTACTTTACTTATTAACCCCACAGTGAGTCCTCTGGGTTTGTGCCAACTGCTGACTCCCAGTGTGTTCTTTAGGCCTCTCCCACTTTACCTCTTAACTCCCAGTGTCTTCCTGTGTCTCCTCCCAGTTTAGTTATTATTTCTCATTGTGTCCTTGAGTCCCCCTTAACTATTAACCCCCAGGGTGCCCCTAGGTCTTCATCTACATTAGGTGTTAATCTCAAGTGTGAGTCCTCTGGGTCTCCTCCAACTGCTGACTCCCAGTGTAGTTTTAGGCTCCTCCCACTGTAACTCTTCCCGGTTTAGTTATTATTTCTCATTGTGTCCTTGAGTCCCCCTTAACTATTTACCCCCAGGGTATCCATAAGTCCTCTTCTGCCTTAGTTATTAACCTCCAGTGTGAGTCCTCTGGGTCTCCTCCAACTGCTGACTTCCAGTGTGTTCTTTAGGCTCCTCCCACTTTAACTTATTAATTCTCATTGTGTCCTTGAGTCCCCCTTAACTATTAACCCCCAGGGTGCCCCTAAATCTTCATCTACTTTACTTATTAACCCCACAGTGAGTCCTCTGGGTTTCTGCCAACTGCTGACTCCCAGTGTGTTCTTTAGGCCTCTCCCACTTTACCTCTTAACTCCCAGTGTCTTCTTGTGTCTCCTCCCAGTTTAGTTATTATTTTTTATTGTGTCCTTGAGTCCCCCTTAACTATTTACCCCCAGGGTACCCCTCAGTCCTCTTCTGCCTTAGTTAATAACCCCCAGTGTGAGTCCTCTGGCTCTCCTCCAACTGCTGACTCCCAGTGTGTTCTTTAGGCCTCTCCCACTTTAACTCTTAACTCCCAATGTCTTCCTGTGTCTCCTCCCAGTTTACTTATTATTTCTCATTGTGTCCTTGAGTCCCCCATAACTTTTAACCCACAGGGTGCCCCTAAGTCTTCTTCTACTTTCGTTATTATCCCCCAGTGTGAGTCCTCTGGGTCTCCTCCAACTGCTGACTCCTAGTGTATTTTGTAGGCCCCTCCCACTTTAACTCCTCCCAGTTTACTTATTATTTCTCATTGTGTCCTTGAGTCCCCCTTAACTATTTACCCCCAGGGTACCCCTCAGTCCTCTTCTGCCTTAGTTAATAACCCCCAGTGTGAGTCCTCTGGGTTTCTACCAACTGTTGACTCCCAGTATGTTCTTTAGGCTCCTCCCACATTAACTCTTAACTCCCAGTGTCTTCCTGCTTCTTCTCTCAGTTTATTTATTCATTCTCGCTATGTTCGTGAGCCCCCACTCCACCCCACCCTATTAGCCCACTGTGTCTATTCAAGTTTCCTCCCAGCTCATCTGCAGACTCCCTTTGTGTTCCTGAATTATATTTATTTATCCAGTTTTCCTCCAGTGTGTCACCAGATCATCTCCAAATTTATTTCTTAAGTCTCTGCGTGTTTGGCTTCACCTGCTAGTGATGGATCCCCGTGTGTCACCTGATGTCCTTTCATTTCAATTGCAGCCTCTCTTTGTGCCCCCCAGGTATCCACCTGGCTTTACCACTGGCTATCTATGTGCCAAGTCTCCTCTAAGTCAGAATACTGACTCTGATAATGTGTAAAATATGATTTGATAGTAGGAGGGCCATTTGAACCCAAGTGCAGAGCCCATCCAAGACTAATCACTCCTCATTAGCAATATGAGGCGAGAGCGGCAAACTTCTCTGAAACACTGAACACAGTATTAATTGTATTGCTGAACATCATCAAGTGAAATGGTCCATAGAGGAGACGGCTGCCTTCATCAATCGACACTGGCAGCCTTCATCTGCAGGGACAGCAGTGAGTCAGAGCTCTCCAAATTAACACGGGCGCGAGAGTGTGGAGCCGAGATGTGATAAAAGAGCAAATGAGAAGAATACACAGCCGATACGGAAATAAGATGGGGGGTTAAGACTGTGGCAGCACTACAGATGGGGAGGAGTCAAGCCAAAATTAACAAATGGGCAGTGGGTAGTACAACAGAGGGGAGGAGCTAAGGAGAGAGATGGAATGCAGAAGGGATGGTGGGGGTGGGGCAGGGCTCCATGGGCAGTTAAGCCTAGATATGGAAATAAGATGGGAGGGGTCATGTTGGTATTAGTCACACCAATGGGGAGGAGTCAAGTAAAAACAATTATTTGGAATTGTAGAGGAAAGGGGAGGGGCTAAGTAGAGATATGATAAACATTGGAGTATAGCCAGAGACCAAAGATTTGGAAACTACATGGCAGGACATAAGAATACTTATATAGGGAGAGTTGAAGCAAAATCATAATAAATGTGCATTGTTAGGGTGGGGGGACTATGAAGAGATTTGTAAAACAATGAGGACAAAATGTCAGATCAGAATAAAACAGGCCTGAAGAAGCAGTGGGGTGGACGCTGTATTAGAAGGGTCAGGTCTCCATTGGACAGAGGTACTAGGTACAGATATTGGAAATCCCCAGAGAGGAGTAAAAAGTGCTATATTGTCACTGATAGGGAAGAATCCAAATCATACAGCCAATGAGCCGTGCCACGATATAAGAGTGGGAGGAGCTTAGAAAGATGATGGTGGTGAAGAAAAGCCAATCAGAATGAAAGCAGTGCTGAAGGGTAAGGCTGCATGGAGGGTATTAAGCAAATACGAGAATAAGAATGGAGGGGTCAAGTGAAAATTATAAATGGGCATTGTAAAGGAAAGGAGAGGAGCTCAGTAGAGATATGGAATGCAGAAGGGATGGGTTCATTGGCTAGTTAAGCACAGATATGTAAATAAGATGGGAGGGGTCATGTTGGTAGTACTCACACCAATGGGGAGGAGTCAAGTAAAAATGATCATTTGGAATTGTAGAGGAAAGGGGAGGGGCTACATAAAGATCTGGAATACAGAAGAGATGGGGGGGACCAGGGGGCCATGGGCAGTAGAGCACAGATATGGAACTAAGATGCACTGATGGAGACGGAGGAGTTAAGAACACATAAGTGAAACATTTTGGAACTGATGTTAAATCAGATGAAAGTAGAGGCAAAAATAACTGGTCAGGGTTAAGGGCGTTGATGTCGCTGTCAAGGTTCCAAAAATAAGGAAATCCCTTCAGTGGGGTGTTATATCTAATAACATCTGGAGGACACACTGATTGGAAGGTATATCAAATGCAAAACAGCAAATGGGAGGTGTCACAGCAATTTTTTTTTTGTTCTTTGTTTCGCCTTATACAATTTCTTGTATTAGGAATTTGTTTGTTTTCGCATACCCCTTGGGTTCAGAGCGCAGGGTCAGCCATTGTACAGCACCCCTGGAGCAATTACAGGTTAAGGGTCTTGCTCAAGGGCCCAGCAGAGTAGGATCTCTTTAGGCAGTGACGGGTATGAGAGGGGAGGAGCTAAAGAGACATATGTAAAAGAGATGGGAAAATCAGAAGGAAAGCAGAGCTGAAGAGCCAGCACAGGGGAGGGGCTATACAGAGGTATGCAAATCCTTCAGGCAGGGTAAGAAGTGTTATATTACAGTCGAAGTGGAGGAGTGAAGAGCAACACAACAAATGGGCAGTGTCACACTACGAGAGAGGGGGCCAAGCTAAGGAGAGATATGTAAGAGAGATTGGACAAAAAGTCAAATCATAGGAAAGCAGAGGTGAAAAAGTGGGGTATGTGTGTATGTGGTCATTTATGGTGATGGGGTGGATGCTGTATTAGGAGGGTTGGTTCTTCATGGGATGGAGATGTTAAGTACAGAAACAGAAATTCCTTAGGAGGGATTATATTATGGGCGGCACGGTGGTGCAGTAGTAGCGCTGCTGCCTTGCAGTTAGGAGACCTGGGTTCACTTCCCGGGTCCTCCCTGCGTGGAGTTTGCATGTTCTCCCGTGTCTTGGTTTCCTCCGGGCGCTCCGGTTTCCTCCCACAGTCCAAAGACATGCAGGTTAGGTGGATTGGCGATTCTAAATTGGCCCTAGTATGTGCTTGGTGTGTGGGTGTGTTTGTATGTGTCCTGCGGTGGGTTGGCACCCTGCCCGGGATTGGTTCCTGCCTTGTGCCCTGTGTTGGCTGGGATTGGCTCCAGCAGACCCCCGTGACCCTGTGTTCGGATTCAGTGGGTTGGAAAATGGATGGATGGATGGATGGATTATATTATCACTGATAGGGTGGAGTCAGATGCACAACAGCAAATAGACAGTGTCACAGTATCAAAGAGGGGGAGGAGCTTAGGAAAGATATGTAAAAACGAGGCGGCAAAAGAACAAATAAAAAAAGCCGCTGAAGGGATGGAGGCGGTCACAGATTTATAGGGAGGGACTAAGCAGGGGTATGAAAATCCCTTTTGGAGGAGTTTATAGTGTTATATTAACACCTGATGGGGAGGAGTCAAGTGCAACACAACCAATGGGCAGTGCCACACTATTGTAAAGGAGAAATATATAAAAGAGATGAGGCAAAAATAAAAACAAATCCAAAGGAAAGCTGAGATGAAGGGACAGGAGGTCAGGGTACCACAGGGCGGGTACTAAAAAGTGTTTGAGCTATCCCTTGTTATATTACCAATGATGAGAATCAGGTTGAAGCAGCAGTTGAGTACCTCAGAGATGGGAGGAGCTATAAAGATTAGTACTATTAGAAGATCATCAAGAGGGAGGAGCCAAGAAATCAGAAAGGATAGATGGGGTCCTGAAAGAATTTTAAGAAGCCAAAACAGAAAGTCTGAACACTGAAAAGAGCTGCAGGCACCACAGAAGGTGTAGAGGCAAGGAAAAAAATAAACAAATCGGATCAAAAGACTGGAGTGGTGTGAAGGAGTAGCAAATCAAAATGGGAATCTGGGGCCGTGTTAGAGCACCACAGAGGAGGAGGAGGAGGAGCCAAGGAGAAAACAACAAACGTACAGCAAGCCGGTAGGCAGTTTCAGAGGACCACTGGAGAGGCCAGAAATGGGAAAGTAGGCCTGTAAATTGTAAGGTGGGGCAGTGCCAGAGGACAAACCACCTGGAATTGGGATCCAAGTGCAGCTGTGCAACGGGTGACACCTCCGCACCACACTGAACAGTGGGAGGTTTTTCGGCAGTGGCTGGAGTACCAATCCTGCCACAAACCCCCCCCCAAGTTTTCCCTGTAAGTTGGAGGACCTGCTTGCAGTTTCAGAGGAGATCCAAAATTTGGATGTCAAAACAAAAAGGAGAATGGGGATTCCAAAAGGGGAGGAGCCAAGCATCAATGAACAAATGAGGATGGATGGGCGGAGGGGGGTTGGGGGGGGGGGGGGGTCAATAAAGGATTAACCAAACAAAATGAATTGTGTCACTAAGTACCACTAGGGAGACAGGAGGAACGTGGAGTGATTAAATCAGGAGGGAGGGCTAGATGCCAAAGGGGGGGACAGGGGGCTAAGCATTCAAATCAGATGGGTGAGATGGCACCTTTTTCTAGTTGATTTAGAATTGCATTTCATTTATTACCTGGCTCTGTCTACTGCATTCGAAACTGTCAGACTGTATGATGCTTGACACTATTTGTCTGGTCAGCATCGAGAGTAACCCGGTTAGACACGACAGAAAACAAATCAACAAAGTGAAGTGACTTCATAAAGCGGGCGGAAATGCCAAATTGTTATCGAGCCGACAAGCTGCCCTCAAGATGCTGCCCTGAAGCCTGACAATCAGCTGCTACCCTGCACCAGTAACCACACGCCTTGAACCAGCGGGGATCTCTGCGAGGCTCATCAAGCACATAAGGAAGCGCGATCTCCACGGCAACCTCAGTCACATGGTCAACAAAAGAATTTCATTATGTGAAGAGCAAAAATAGAAATCAGAGAATTGAAAAAAATGTTTGTGCATCAATAGGGATGAAGACGTGTCCTATGGAGGCGAGAGGAGTGCGTCCGCAATTAGAAAGGAATCAGCAGTGAATGACAGCGGGAAGGCAGTGCAGCGGTGCGAGCCAAGGGGTCATCGTGTAGCTGTGGTGGATGTAGTGGATGAAGGTCAGCGGTTAAGCCCCCCACCCCACCCCAACCGAGTCACCCATCAACCTGCAGATTTTCTCTTATCTTTCACTTGCTAATGTCCTGGGGCCCAACACCACTGGCCCGTTATTTGTGACCCCCCCACCAAGGTCTACTGTACTCTAATATGGTGTGAACTTCTACCTCAGCACCCCAACCTCTGAACCTGATCAGTCAGGTTAAAGCCTTGATGCCCATTTCATTAGGAGCATCTACACTTCCCATCTTGACACTTGTATGTTACGATCTGGAAGTTATAGCAGTGCGGCTTAGACATTGAGGGGTCCGATCCCCACTAACGTCTTGCAGTGCACAGATATGCTTGGAGCCATACTGCGACTTGTGAGTAATGGTGGTAGACAGCGTGGTGAAGGACAGTGATTTCTAATATTTTGAGTTCAGCCCCCCATTACCTGACACAAGTCGCTGATTTTCTTGTAGAAACAGGCATGAAAAGGAGGTCCGGTGGTCTGCAAAGCTGATGTCACATTACACAACTTATGGGAATCTGTCAGGGGGTGCTGGGAGAGTATGGGGTTCCAGGGCCCCCTCCATAAAGGCTATTCAGCCCCCAACATAATCACAGTGAGAGCTGCTTCCGCATATTCCAGAAAAACTTCAGCACCATCTCCCATGGGTTTGGGACCCCACCAGGGCTGTGCTTTGTCTCCTATCCAGCTTGTGATTTTCATGGACAGGATAACACGGCATACCTGATAGTAGAGGGGGTCCAGCCTGGTGGCCTTAGATTTGTGTCACTGTCCTCTTGGCTTCATGGGGCTATGAATTCCAGAACGCATTGGGACAGTTTGTGACCGAGTGTGAAGCGGCAGAGATGAAGATCAGCACTGTCCTCTACTGAGTAGCAGGTGAGTTACTGCCTCAAGTGAAGGAGTTTCAGTACCTTGGGGTCTTATTCATGAGATGAGGGGAAAAGGGATGGTGAAATCGACAGACAGATTGGGGGCAGCAAGCATAGTTCGGCGGTGGATATACTGATCTGTAATGGTGAAGAAGGAGCGGAGTCAGAAGGCGAAGCTCTCGATTTACCAGTCGATCTACGTCCCTGTCTCCATCTAGGCCTATGAGCTGCGAGTAATGACTGAAAAGAAAGAGATTCAGGGTACTAGTGGCCTAAAATGAGCTTTCTCTGCATGGTGGCTGGGCTCCCCCTTAGAAGAAAGGATGAAAAGCACAGACATCCAGAAGAGGCTCGGATCCTCCGCATTGAGAGATGGTTTGGGCATCTGATATGAATGCTTCCCTGTGGAGTTTTTATGGGCATGACCAGCTGGGAGGAGACCCCCGGAGAAGACCTGGGTTTGCTGGTAGATTTATATCACCCAGATGGCCTAGGAATGACTTGGCATCCCACAGTATGTGAAGGCACGTGTGGCTGGGGAAAGGAATGCATGGGTCTCACCGCTAAGACTGTTGCCCGCTTGACCTGGCTTCAGATAAGCAGTGGAAAATGAATGAATGAATGAATGAATTAATGAATGAATGAATAGTTGTTCAACTTGATGACTGAACTTTCTGATCTTGCCACCTGAGTAAAGTATTTTACATCACACGACTGGACATCATCAGACATGTCATATTATATGACTGGATGACGACATACCAGCACAATTTTCCATTTGCAAGGCATTGTGCACTCGTCCCTTTATCGGACAGGAAATAATGTGCTGCTGCTGCCAACGCTGGTGCCCATGCAAAGGGTTTACAGGTACAGCGACTTCAGCTGCAATCTCTGACTTTTTCTTTTCCATTGAGTTGTGATAGGTAATACCTGAGACCTCAGACAGATGAGCCTCTTTGTTGTTTGCGGGGTCCAAGATGCCGGTGTTCGTTCTTTCTTATTGCTGCTTTACCTGAGTTGTACTTCCAGCTCATCACTCATTGGTTGCCAACTCTCTCACACACAGAACCCGACCCTACAACCCAAAACTAAATCAAACCTGCTCGAATTTGATTTTGCTAGGGTTGGTCTGACTGACCTGCTGGGAATGTCAGACTACATGACTGTAGGGGGTCACAGGAGGCTGCCATGACTACCCTCTAATCGTTAATATTATATAAATGAAAGTGACATGGCTTTGAATCGCATCGGTCGACAGTGTGGCCCCCTAGTGGCTAAAGGCAACAATTCTTCAGGTTTCCTATTCAGGACCCACCACATTTTTTGCTGTTAGACTCCCAAGTGAGCCACTTATCCAGTTTTCAAATTGAAGAAATATGGAAACAATTGTTCTGTGCCAGCAAATCCAGTTAAAAGGTCTATATAAAGTAATGCTTATGTGCTGTGAACTTATTTGTGTGGGCGGCCTTGAGTGCTGGTTAAGGCTTCAAAATGGAAGTGAGTCATTCCACCTGCTACTGATAACATTGAAGAGACATACAAGCGAATGTTCTGTGATTTGTAAGTTATAATGGTGGGCAGTGTGCCCCCCCCACGCTTCCCTCCCAGTAACTATGGGCTAATCATAGAGGTTGTATGCTTTATGCTCATCGCTGCCTCACTGTATGTCTGTTATTATTAATCCAGGTAGCCCCCCTCCCCATTCCTTTGTTTTGTCTTTTTCATTTAACGTTTTAGTTATAATTGTTTATGTTCATGTTGTTATTTATGTTTATTCTTTATATAATTTTAAATTAGTTGTGTGTATTAGTTTCTATGTAGTTAAATTTGTTCTGTCATGTCCCTTGTGTTTTGTGGGTTGTTCCCCAAGAGGCGGAGCCACCTGTCAATCTCTGTTGAGAGACTGGTCTCCCCTCCCTCCCTGCAAAGGCTCATGGGAACTGCAGTTTTCTCCACAGTACATTGTATACACTGGGTGTTGGTGAGTTCTCTTGTGCTTTTGCTTATTATTATTAGTATGAGATTCCTGGATTTTGGAACAATCCACTCAGATTGTGTATTGGTTTCGGTTTGTTACTGGCTTGTCTTTGTGTTTTTCTGCTCTTTATTATACAGAGCAATTTGGAAATACATCTTTAATTAAGGAAGATTTCTATTTTACCCTTTTCATTTCCTAGCCAGGGGTTTACGGTCATCCCTTCTCAAACTGGGCATTTTTTTTATATAAATGGGATATTTCAGAATATATTTTTGAACTTTGATTTAGAAACAAATTTTGCCTCTGGTGTAAGATGAAGCCAGCTAACCAACCAGTAAGTGCTAGTAGATCCCAGGTTGCCATTGTGTACATCCGGTGGAGATTCTGTCCTGCTTTCCTGGCCATTTTGGAAGCTTCACACCTCTTTGGCCATTTCCAGGGAGCGGATCACTAAAATGTCTCTGTGTTTGTTGTGGAGGAGTACTGGACCTTAAATGTGCCTTTATGGAAAGGCTCTAATTAAAATAGATGGTAGAGAACAAGATGGCAAATTTGTTTGTGCTTGCTATCTGTAGAAAAACAATAGACATCCATCCATCCATCAATCCAATACCTAATCTAGTTAGTCCAGTTCTGATTTGGGGGAGCCTATCTCAACACCATTAGCTACAAGGCAGGAGCCCACTCTTGATGGGGCAAAGTTCAGAACAGGCCACACACATGGGGTCAGTTCAAGTCCATTGCTCGATTTCTTGAACGATTTATAAAATAAAGATTGTTAAAAGAGCTGTCAGGAAAAGGAGACAGAATGGCTAAGAATAGAAGGTGTAGCAGTAGGTGAAGGCATAAAAAGTGTGATTAAGGGAAAAGGAGGAGGAGGAGGAGGAAGAGGAAGCACAGAACAAACGCGCCTATGAGGAGAAGTGCAGGGCCAGAGAGCCAACAGGAACCCCAAAGGAAAATGAAAACAGCCAAAGGAAAGGTGAGGAAGGCACAAGAGAGCAAGGAATCCTAATGAAGGAGTGAGGAGCGCCACTCAAGCTGGAGCGGGATGCGTCTGCCGGAGAGTGACAAAGGCCACCAGTGAGGCTCGCGTGAGGGAGGACGCCCCGCTGCCCCTCATTTCCATTTTTATGACACGCAGGCCGCACGGCCCTGATAATAAGCAGAGCGCTCCACCTCCGACAAAGAGCGGGGCGATTAGTGCGTCTCTGGACAGGATTACAAAGCAAAGGCCACGGAAAAAAAAAGAAAAAAAGGAAAAATCGGTGCCAATCACTTCAGATCCTGAGACGGCGCTGCCTTTCATCCGGCGGTTTTATTTATTTACCATCCATCTCTCTCTCTCTATCTCTCTCGCTCTCTCATGCTGCGGCACAATAAAAGGAATAATAAAAAATCCATAATTACTGTGTTTTCTGGTAATCTCTCCCGCCTGCTTTGAATGCAGATCAGGTACCGCCGGTGCTCACGAGGTGCGTCGTTCCAAAAGCACGAGGACCTTCAACAAGCAAACCTCTCTTTGTTTGTGTATTTTTGAGGTGAGGGGCATACAAATGTTTAGCTTCCTACTCTGGGAAATGCATTGTTCTCATTATGCCGTTCACGGAGTAGTCACCCTGAAAGCCAGGAGGCAACCGCTGTTAAGTAAAGCCGCCGTTTCAATGTCTCCCAGGTTTCTATGCCTGACATGGTGGGGCCTGAATGATCAAAAATCTCCCGGGCTGAGCTGCGCTCCTTGTTTTTTTTTTTTTCCTGCTTGTCTTGTAGCTGCAGGCCATTCGGCTTGTGACTCCAGAAGACACCATGGAGGT
Organism: Erpetoichthys calabaricus; assembly: GCF_900747795.2. Taxonomy (NCBI): domain Eukaryota; kingdom Metazoa; phylum Chordata; class Cladistia; order Polypteriformes; family Polypteridae; genus Erpetoichthys; species Erpetoichthys calabaricus. Next base: position 179,090,709 of record NC_041402.2, on the reverse strand, counting down.
AAAAGACTCCACCCTGGAGTCCATTAAATTACACACTGCAGGACCAGACCTCAAAAGTGGCACTTTATTTCAAGTAAGGTCTTGTATCCAGCAGGGGGCACGTGCTCCAGGGGAATAGGCTTGTTAGAGATTACTGCCTTTACTAAACCAGCTTTTTATATATATATATATATATATTCACGGCATTCGTAGTCTGTGTCACAATCTGATTGTATGGGTGGTTACCTACCAGGTAACGCTTGTGGTTGGCCAGCAAGTCGGCTAACATCTGTCACGATGCCCTCAGTTGTGAGAAGCAGATCATAGAATGGTTGAAATAGTTTACTGTCAAATAAATGCAAAGAGTATGCAACACGTGTTTCGCCCTCATTCTGGGCTCATCAGGTGTACACACTCCACTGCACTCCCTCTCGGGAATCGAACCTCGGACGTCAGCGTCAGAGGCGATGCCCCTAACGTTGCGCCACGGCGTGTGGTTCATTTATTTGACAGCATGTAGATCGGGGTAATTACATTCACGGCATTCGAAGTCTGTGTCACAATCTGTTAGTGTGGGTGGTTACTTACCAGGTAACGCTTTGTGGTTGGCCAGCAATCTGCTAACATCCGCCACGGTGCCCTCAGTTTGTGAAGAGCAGATCATAGAATGGTTGCAATAGTTTTACTGTCAAATAAATGCAAAGAGTACATGACACTTGTTTTGCCCTCATTCTGGGCTCATCAGGTGTACACACTCCACTGCACTCCCTCTCGGGAATCGAACCTCGGACGTCAGCGGCGATGCCCCTAACATTGCGCCACGGCGTGTGGTTCGTTTATTTGACAGCATGTAGATCGGGGTAATTACATTCACGGCATTCGTAGTCTGTGTCACAATCTGATTGTATGGGTGGTTACCTACCATATATATATATATATATATATATATATATATATATATATATATATATATATATATATATATATATATATATATATATATATATATATATGGTTGAAATAGTTTACTGATGAGCCCAGAATTAGGGCTAACATGTGTTGCATACTCTTTGCATTATTTGACAGTAAACTATTTCAACCATTCTATGATCTGCTTCTCACAACTGAGGGCATCGTGACAGATGTTAGCCGACTTGCTGGCCAACCACAAGCGTTACCTGGTAGGTGACCACCCATACAATCAGATTGTGATTCAGACTATGAATGCCGTGAATATATATATATATACTGTATATATGTACAGTTAGGTCCATAAATATTTGGACAGAGACAACTTTTTCTGATTTTGGTTCTGTACATTACCACAATGAATTTGAAATGAAACAACTCCGATGCAGTTGAAGTGCAGACTTTCAGCTTTAATTCAGTGGGGTGAACAAAACGATTGCATAAAAATGTGAGGCAACTAAAGCATGTATTGAACACAATCCCTTCATTTCAGGGGCTCAAAAGTAATTGAACAATTGACTCAAAGGCTATTTCATGGGCAGGTGTGTGCAAGTCCGTCGTTATGTCCTTATCAATTAAGCAGATAAAAGGCCTGGAGTTGATTTGAGGTGTGGTGCTTACATGTGGAAGATTTTGCTGTGAACAGACAACACGCGGTCAAAGGAGCTCTCCATGCAGGTGAAAGAAGCCATCCTTAAGCTGCAAAAACAGTAAAAACCCATCCGAGAAATTACTACAATATTACGAGTGGCAAAATCTACAGTTTGGTACATCCTGAGAAAGAAAGCAAGTACTGGTGAACTCAGCAACGCAAAAAGACCTGGACGTCCACGGACGACAACAGTGGTGGATGATCGCAGAATCATTTCCATGGTGAAGAGAAACCCCTTCACAACAGCCAACCAAGTGAACAACACTCTCCAGGGGGTCGGCGTATCGATATCCAAGTCTACCATAAAGAGAAGACTGCATGAAAGTAAACACAGAGGGTGCACTGCAAGGTGCAAGCCACTCATAAGCCTCAAGAATAGAAAGGCTAGATTGGACTTTGCTAAAGAACATCTAAAAAAGCCAGCACAGTTCTGGAAAAACATTCTTTGGACAGATGAAACCAAGATCAACCTCTACCAGAATGATGGCAAGAAAAAAGTATGGAGAAGGCGTGGAACAGCTCATTATCCAAAGCATACCACATCATCTGTACAACACGATGGAGGCAGTGTGATGGCTTGGGCATGCATGGCTGCCAGTGGCACTGGGACACTAGTGTTTATTGATGATGTGACACAGGACAGAAGCAGCTGAATGAATTCTGAGGTGTTCAGAGACATACTGTCCGCTCAAATCCAGCTAAATGACGTCAAATTGATTCATGATACAGATGGACAATGACCCAAAACATACAGCCAAAGCAACCCAGGAGTTTATTAAAGTAAAGAAGTGGAAAATTCTTGAATGGCCAAGTCAGTCACCTGATCTTAACCCAACTGAGCAGGCATTTCACTTGTTGAAGACTAAACTTCAGACAGAAAGGCCCACAAACAAACAGCAACTGAAAGCCGCTGCAGTAAAGGCCTGGCAGAGCATTAAAAAGGAGGAAACCCAGCATCTGGTGATGTCCAGGAGTTCAAGACTTCAGGCTGTCATTGCCAGCAAAGGGTTTTCAACCAAGTATTACAAATGAACATTTGATTTCCAGTTATTTAATTTGTCCAATTACTTTTGAGCCCCTGAAATGAAGGGATTGTGTTCAAAAAATGCTTTAGTTGCCTCACATTTTTATGCCATCATTTTGTTCACCCCACTGAATTAAAGCTGAAAGTCTGCACTTCAACTGCATCCGAGTTGTTTCATTTAAAATTCATTGTGGTAATGTACAGAACCAAAATCAGAAAAAGTTGTCTCTGTCCAAATATTTATGGACCTAACTGTATATATATATATAATATAGTCACATATGCATGATTAGGGGGCAGCCAAAAGGTCCAATGGAGCGTGAAAACTCACCGGATGGGGATATAAGGCAGCGTACTAACGCTTCTCTCCTTTTCTCATCAGAAAGACCAAAGAGCGGACGAAACCCTATGTGTGAAGTCTCCGCTAAAAAAAAGAGTACGAACGAGGAAGACCTTCCGCATTCCAGCTGTCCCCACGTGACACTTCATCCCAGTCGCCCTCTGATGACATCATCTCCATCCCTTCCCACCCACCATTTCACTTCTACTCCAATTTCCGGTCCATCCACCATAAAAATCAGCCGTCTTTACAATGTTTGGACCCGAATGTGTATGATAGTTCTTGCAATCTGTAAAGAAGTTACAATTATTCTGGTTCATCGACAGTATATGGGGACGGTTCCCCAACCCTTACTCTGTCTCTTTGGTCTCTTTTATCACAATATATACACTAGGGGGCTCTGCCCCCTGCTCACTTCGCTTGTCAACTCCGGAGCGGGCGCTACACACTAGCCAGTTCACGTCTCTGCCGCTCGCGTATTTTGAAGCAGATGTACAATTTAAGCAGGTTGTTATTATCATGGGAATTGTTACATATGCATAATAGAACTAACTATTTTACATTACAGCGAGTAATTAACCATCGTCAAAAATAATAAATTGAATGAAAATTATGTTTCATGTTGCGTTAGAGGTATTCATTGCGTTATATGTTTTTGTTCTGTGTGGATTTGAAATTAACACGCAAATACTTTTGAAACTTACACTTTTACTGTAAAACTTCTGTAAAAACAATATTTGGAATTAACTTTTGGTCAAGACTGCTTTGAATTTTGATTCCGTGTTTGGACTTACATTGTGACAACGCAACGTATAACTGCCCGTGAGTGAATATCGTTTCTTTCTCTCTAATAAATAAAGTGACTTTTTCGAATGTTTGTCCCTGTAATTTGTTAATTGTCATAGCAGAAGCTGTTCTAATGGGGAACTGTAAACGTTTTAATACGAAAGGCATATCAAGATCTCCTTTGGTCTCTAATCTTATCCCCTGAAGATAGACTACATTACCTTTCTTGTCGCCTGTTAAAATTTTACATGTCAGAATTGTTCGACCAATTTTGAATATAGCTAATCTTCTCCCATTGCGTAGCCCATCACTCAGACATAAATCACACAATAACATTACGACATGTCCTTCTTTTAACAGTAATTCGGCCGGTAGAAGACCAGACAGTGTTAACGCCTGTAGATATTCTTCATCATATTGTAAGTTGATGTTTTCATCTTCCTCACCATCACCACCAACTGTCTCAGCACAGTCTATTGATACGCATTTAACCAATTTGACGTGTAACCGATCGACAATTTTCTCATTAATTCGTTTGACTGCCTCGTTTCTCGGTGCTAGGATTGCCCGTGTATTCATTTTTTCTGTTGATAACCCTTCAGGATAAAATTCTTTAATAAGATTTGGACATAATAAGTCTTCTTTTATTGGGAACTTAAAGTGATGAAACGTAAAAATATATAAGAGCTGAGAGCGCAGGAACTGCGTCTGACAAAAGCATTGACACCAATGAGAGGTGAGAGGACCGCGGACGTGGGCCGTTAACTGGAAATGGTTGAGAGGAGAGTGGGACTTGAAAAAATCTCTTGGCAAAAGTCTCGTCTCAAGGTCTTCTTTTATAATAGAGATATACCAGCTGTGTAAGCCTGTGTTGTAAAAAGCCTGGGGGTCCTAGAAACTACTGAAATCATCAGAAAAAAAACTGACATGTACAGATGTCAGGTAATCAAAAGGAACAACTCTGGGCGTCCCTCTCCTAGGAGGTTTCGTTTTGCCGATGTGCTCCCCTCACTGGTGTTATTAGCGGCTAAGCGACTTTGTCTGTCTTCTGAGGTTTCGTTTTGCCGATGTGCTCCCCTCACTGGTGTTATTAGCGGCTAAGCGACTTTGTCTGTCTTCTGAGGTTTCGTTTTGCCGATGTGCTCCCCTCACTGGTGTTATTAGCGGCTAAGCGACTTTGTCTGTCTTCTGAGGTTTCGTTTTGCCGATGTGCTCCCCTCACTGGTGTTATTAGCGGCTAAGCGACTTTGTCTGTCTTCTGAGGTTTCGTTTTGCCGTTGTGCTCCCCTCACTGGTGTTATTAGCGGCTAAGCGACTTTGTCTGTCTTCTGAGGTTTCGTTTTGCCGATGTGCTCCCCTCACTGGTGTTATTAGCGGCTAAGCGACTTTGTCTGTCTTCTGAGGTTTCGTTTTGCCGTTGTGCTCCCCTCACTGGTGTTATTAGCGGCTAAGCGACTTTGTCTGTTTCCTCAGAGGCGGAGCTCTTACCCTGACTCCACCTCTCACTTCTGGGCCGGACAGACAGACAGACTTCCACACATAGACGTTTATATATAAGATATGTATATTGTGGCAGACCGCCAGAGCCCTTACCCAGCCAGGATGCCCTGAGTATAGAAGGACCAAGTGAGGGAGTATTTTCAAGACCCTTTCTCCTCTGGACCGACGGAGGGCAGCCCCCTTGGTTTCCAGCAGGGCCACGTGTTGTGAGCATGGAAGCACAACCCTGCTGGGCGCCTGGACTTTTACAGGGCTCTATTTGGCAGCACTATTTGGCTGGAAGAAGCTCATTGGGCACCTGGACTCCTTCTGGGTGCCCTATGAAAGGAGCCAGTCACCACCACTCAATGCTCAGAGTCGGGAGGAAGAAGACAAAGCCTGAGGAGGAATCGAGGTGGAAGAACTGGTGCCAAAAGGGACTGTGTAGTGTTTTGCCGTGTCTGCTGGAAACTAAATAAATTGTGTGCTGTGTAGCAATTAGTGTCCTGCCAGTTTTTGTCGGGGATAGGGTGGCTGTACGTGTCCTTGGGCATCACATACTAGCCTTCCACCGAGGCTCCGCCCATGTAGTAGTGAAACAGGAGGGCACTGCCCGGCTCCCCACTCCTGACGTCACGCTTCCCCTTCCCCTCGGCCCGCAGCCTCTGTCTTGGATTAGTGCGAGCAGATCAGTCCTGCAAGTGAACTATGATGCATAGCGTGATGAAAGAAGTCGCAAAATCAACTGGAATGTTCAAGCAAATTCTAGAAAAAAACCCGATCTAAATCCGTTAAGTAGCTCTCTTGTTTGCTAGCTAAGCGGAAGTAAAATACACACCGAGGCTGACATGTGAGTGAGGAGGGCCCACCTCTCCCCACGGTCTGCTGCGTCTCTCTCGGATTCGCACAAATAAATCGGTACCACAAGTGAACTGATATATATAGCGCAATGAGAGAAGTCACAAAATCAACTGGAATGTTCAAGAAAATTCTAGAAAAAAACTTGATCTAACTCTGTTAAGTAGTTCTCTCATGAAAAGCGGACAGACAGACATACAGACAGATGTTGGATTTTATATATATAGAGATATATGTTGTGACTTGTGGCAAAGTTATAGTGTTCCCAACATCACCCATCGGGTATCAGATGGCTGGCACGACGAACCTGTGAGGCGCTGCAAACCTGCGGTTGCCTTGGTGACGGACAAACAGCCCTCGACAGACGCGTCAATCACATTTTGCCATTGGGTAGGGTCTCAAAAAACTTCAAAAATGTCTCAATTTATATAAAATAAAATATTATACCCTTCCCTAGTGGGACGGCGGTGATTCTAAAAGGAAGAAAGAAGCAGTTAACACTAAAGGAAGGTTATACTTAAACTTCTGTCGAATATCAGCCTAACACTCCCAATAATCAAGTATTCAAAGGAGAGCTATTGGCGAAAGCCAGATGTAGTCGGGGGTCCCTGCAGTCCACTTTGAGAGAGAGGGAGAGTGCAGAAGGCGTATTGTCTCAGGTACGGGCAGGAGCAATGGCTTCCATGCCTCCAAAGGTGAGCACTAAGGTTCACTAGTGTAGTTGTCAGAGCTTTATGCTCTTCTCAGGTTCCAAAATAAGATCATGCAGGGAAATTTGTTGAGAGGGAAAACTCTAAATAGCAGACGGTGACCTCCGGCCATATATTGATCATTGCCACACCGGGCACGTCAGCACTTTTGAATTGCCTGCCTTAGTCATCTTCCATCTCCCTGTCAGGTTCTTTCTGTCAGCTGCTTTGCGTCATTTCAGTTCTATCTATTTATGGCCTCAATTACGCATCTCTCTCTCTATATATATATATAAAATCCAACATCTGTCTGTCTGTCAGCTTTTCACGAGAGATCTACTTAACTGATTTAGATCGGGCTTTTTTCTAGAATTTGCTTGAACATTCCAGATGATTTTGCGACTTCTCTCATCTCGCTCAGTATTGTAGTTCGCCTGCAGTACCGATTTATTTGCGAGAATCCGAGAGACATGCAGCGGGCCAAGGGGAGGGTGGCGAGGCCTTTATCACTCACGTGCCACCCTCAGGGCATATCTTACATCTGCTTAACCAGTGAAGAGAGAACTACTTAACAGATTTAGATTGGGCTTTTTTCTAGAATTTGCTTGAACATTCCAGTTGATTTTCTCTCATCTCACTAAGTATCGTAGTTCACTTGCAGGAGTGATATATCCACGCTAATCCGAGACAGAGGCTGCGGGCCGAGAGGAAGGGGAAGAGTCACGTCAGGAGTAGGGAGCCAGGCAGGGCCCTCCTCACTGTCCTGTTTCACTACTACGCGGGCAAAGCCGCGGGGCATGGCTAGTTTTTAATAGAATTACGTGTTTAGAATAAACCTCAAAGATCACAGTGGCACACTCCAAACCTTTGGCTACAGCACCGTATCACAGTGAAAATGTGAAATTGGCACTCACTTGGGCTCCCTGACAGCAAAGATTCCTAATGGTGTTAAGAACCTTTGAGTCCTCACTAAGTTTTAATAAACAGATCTCCATGGTGGTAAAGTCCAGCTTTTACCAACTGTGGCAAATCTCCAAATTAAAATCCGTTCTTTCAAAGAAGGACCTGGAAATAGGGATTTGTGCCTTAATGACATCTCGGCTAGATTATTACAACTCCCTATATGTGGGATTGCCCAAATCTGCCCTGCTGTGCCTTCAGCTGGTTCAAAATGCAGCAGTTAGATTTCTAACCAGCACTAGAGAAACGAGAGCATATGACACCTGCACTGGCCTCTCTCCACTGGCTACCGGTGAGATTTCACATGGATTTTAAAATTTTATTGCATGGTTTGACCCCAAAATACATCTGTGATCTCCTTCATCCTCCTCTTGGGATCGAGGGCTTTGAGGTTATCTGCTCAGCTACTCCTTGCAGTTCCAACATCACCGATGTCTAGGGGAGACGGGGCTTTTCCAGTTGTTGGCTGTGGAATGATCTGTCGTTCCACATCAGATCTTTTGCTTCTATTGAGGATTTCAAGACTCGGTTTCACTGCAGGTAAGGTCATTGGGATGGGGAGGATGGAAATTAAATAGTCATTAGCAAGCTGCTCTTAGATAGTTGTATGCTTTACTGTAGTCTTATACGGGGTGGAAGGGGGGTTGAAGATAAAGTTAGAAAATGGGACGAACCTTCACAAAACTGATCAGGTCATTTCTCAATGGAGTCTCCACCCTTCTTGATAGCCTGGAAGTGCCAGCAGAATAAAAGCTTTTGTCTCACCCTCACCATCCCTCGTGCACCGCTTTCTTCACGTCGTCATCTGTCTTGAATCGACGACCACCCAGATGTTTTATTAGCGCTCCAAAAAGGTAGAAATCACACGGTGCCATGGTGATGGATAAGGAGGATGTGGCAATACCTGAAACGTCAGGTTCTCCAGGAAAGGCTTGGTGTTCTTAGCAGTGTGTGTGTCATTATCTGGCAGCAAAAGGACCCCATGACCATTGCATGGTTGTGACAATGTTGTTGGCTCAGCGGTCAGTGCAGAGTTTGAATTTTGGTCACATCAGGGTCTCCAAGGATTCTCGTGTTCCTTCAAATGTTTCCGTGTCCTTCCCTGGATTAATTGGTGACGCCAGACTGGCCCTTAATGACTCAAAGTGACTGGCTGTACCTTGTCATTGACTTGCATTGTATCAAGCAGCCACACCACATGCACCTCAGAAGAGGTCGTCCATTTGAGGGTAAGCCGGCCAGGACTTGGGGACAATCTAGGAAAAGCTTGGGCTGTTGCCGGAAGAGGTGTTGGCGAGGCCAGCAGGGGGCACTTACCCTGTGGTCTGTGTGGAGGTGTAGTGACGGGGACACTGTGCTGTAAAAGTGGGGTTGTCCTTCGGATGAGACATAAAACTGAAGTCCTGACTCTCTGTGGTCATTAAAGATCCCTGGGCATCCTTTGTAAACAGTGGGGTGTACCCCGATATCCTGGCTAAACTGCCCACCACAGCCTAGTCATTCTGGACCCCTAATTGTCCTCTGTCTCTGATTGGCTCTCCTTCATCCGCCACTTCACCAACTAACAGTAAAGTGTGCTGACTGCAAAATGGCTGCTGTCACGTCACCCAGGTGGGTGCCACACAATGGTGGTGGTTGAAGTGGCTCCCCACTGTCTAAATTAAGCACTTGGAGTAGTGAGAAAAGCGCTAGATCAATCTAAAGAATTATTATTATTATTATTATTTATTGTTAAGCATGTTTCTTGTTTTGTGCCCAGTATTGCAGGGATGACAAAACATCTTCAGCAAATGGATGGAAGGTCTTTATATCTCGAAGCAAGTGGCCATTCTAATGCCAGTCAGGTTCAGCTCCTCCATCTTTGGACATCAAGGCTGCTAAGCGGAGCTGCAGGCCCGGCTGATCTCTCAATGTCAGTCTCCTTCCGCGTTTTCTTTTATCTTCTTTGATAAAAGCCACTTATTAATCTACTCTTATTACTGCTGCAGAACAGGGTAGGCGGGCAGCGTTAACCCTGATTTAAGCGGGTAAACTTTCAGGTCATTGAGGATTCATTAGACGTCACCGCAGTCAGATAATTAAACCTCATTAGGTGAATGCTGGCAGCCCGGAATAAAAAATAATCACAATCACAGGATGGAGGAGCGCTAACCGTAACACCGACACTCCAGATCTGAATCCCTCATTAGTCAAATGGCTCGAGAATTGCAATAAATCCCCCCATTTAAACGAACATAATCGGTGGTGAGGACGGGACTTTTACATGTCGTGCTGGCCAAGGAGATTTCACAAGTCCTCCCATTTCAAAGGAATCAGACGTAAGGCAGGCCATCCGGGGCTCAGTGACTGATTTACAGGAGGTGTACTGGCCATGGCTCTCCATTTTAAAGTGGATTCAGAACGTACTGAGAGCCCCTTCACTTTCTGCACACTTGATTGTGCTGGAACTTTAATTTTAAATGGAGACATTGGCCATTTCTACCTATAAATCAATAACCCGTCATGTATTAAAAATCACAAACTGAAATCTCATAGGTGTTCAGACCCTTTGCTGTTGGCCTTGAGACGTGTCGAGAACTTGAGTGAAGTCCACCTGTGGTCACCTGAACTGATTGGACATCATTTAGAGTGTCACAGGTGGACCTGAGTATAGAGGGTCCAGAAATTCACAATGCATGTCAGGACAAAAACCATGAAGTCCAAGGAACTCTCTGTAGACCACCGCAATCAAACATCAGGGTAAGGAGTTAAAACCAGTGCTACAGCTTTGAGTGTTCCCAGCAGCACAGGAGCCTCAAGAATTGTGAAATGGAAGATGTTTGGAACCACTAGGACTCTTCCTAGAGTTGGCCATCCATCCAAACTGATGAACTGGGCAAGTAGGGCTTTGGTGAGGCAAATTACCAAAAGTCCAAGAGTCACTGTAAGAGAACTTCAGAAGTCCTCCACTGAAATGGGAGAACCTGTTGGAAGGATAACCATTTCAGCAGCAATCCATCAGTCAGGTATTTAAGGTAGAAGGTAGAGTGGCTACATGGAAATCACTTTTAACTAAAAAGCATATAACGACATTTGAAGGACTCCAAGAGCAGAAGGTGAAGGATTCTCTGGCTTAATGAGAGAAATATTGAGCTCTTTGGGCCAAAGCCCATACATTAACTCTAATGAATATCAATCACTGCTCATCATCTGCTTATTGCAATCCCTATGGTGAAGAACAGTGGTGGCAGCGTCATTGTGCTATGGGGCGGCTTCTCAACAGCAGGGACAGGGAGACTGGTCAGAACTGAGGGACGGATGAATGCAAGATAGATAGATAGATAGATAGATAGAATGGTAAGGCACTATATAATTAATAGATAGATAGATAGATAGATAGATAGATAGATAGATAGATAGATAGATAGATAGATAGATAGATAGATAGATAGATAGATAGATAGATAGAATGGTAAGGCACTATATAATAGATAGATAGATAGATAGATAGATAGATAGATAGATAGATAGATAGATAGATAGATAGATAGATAGATAGATAGATAGATAGATAGATAGATAGATAGAATGGTAAGGCACTATATAATAGATAGATAGATAGATAGATAGATAGATAGATAGATAGATAGATAGATAGATAGATAGATAGATAGATAGATAGATAGATAGATAGATAGATAGATAGATAGATAGATAGATAGAGGGGGTCCTTGAAGAGCCCCCTCTCCAGTGTGCAGATGACCTCAGACTGAGATGGCGGTCCACCTTTCAGCACTACGATGACTCAGAGTCATGGCGATGCTCGAGTGGCTTCACCTCGTGTCTCTAACTGTCCTTCGGTGGCCCGGCCAAATCCTCAGACTTTCACCCCAGTGGACATCTGTGGAAAGCTATGACGATGGCAGTTTCCAGACACTTCACATCCAACCTAACGCAGCTTGAGTGGAAGAGTGGGATGGGTCAACTGCCCAAATCCAGGTGTGCCAAGCTTGGCGAGAGTTTCCTAAGGATACTTGAGGTTGGAATTGCTGACAAAGTGGCTTCTCCAAAAGTACTGGATGAAGGGTCTGAATACTTCTTTGAATGAAATATTTCACTTTTCGATTTTTGATAAATTTACAAACTTTTCCTCACCTATGTTTTCACTTTGTTATTATGAATTAGTGAATGTCATTTGGTGGGCTAAAATGGCAAATCTCTTCATTTAAAATTAGAGCTACAGCACAATGAAGTGTGCAGAAAGTGAAGGGTCTGAAGAGTTTCTCGGCCCTGTGTAGTTCCTGTTTCAGTGCCCACTTCAGACTCACCGTGAGACCCTGAGCACGACGCTCAAAGTGCCCGTTGTCATAGAGGAGCACATACTGTAAGAACCTGCCATCACGGTGGTGTGTTACTTAGCACTGCTGCCTCGTAGTGGCCCTGGGTTCAAGTCCAGCTCCGGTCTCCATCAATGAGGTTTAAATGTGTCTCCTTTGTTTTCTTGGTTGGGTTTTCTTCCTTCCCATGTTGAATGAAATCAGTGAATCTAAATGGAGGAACAGAGTGCAGCGTAATGGACTGGTTGGCTTCTTCTCAGCTTTGCCACTAAGTAGGGAGTAACCTAAGGTGAGGTGCCAGGCCATTGTTGGGCACACTCTCACATCCATCCACAGATGGTTGGCGTGCACACCTTTTGGATATACAGACCACATCCAAACAATGAACAGACTGATTGAAGGGTCTCTGAAGGAGACAGTCACCCTGCCACCCTGCCACTGCCACTTGAAGTCTTCTTGTGGTCACTGACACCTCTGCACCTTCATTTCTCTGGTCTGTGCCATGTTGTTGGCATACAGCGTCTTTTTCCTTTCACGTTTTTTAATGTCTTTTATGTATCCCTTTGACCTTTGATCCTTAAATGTGACTTATTGATTCACATTAAAAAAAATCCATTGCTCCTCTGGTAGGCAGCAACTTACCATTTGCTTTTATTCATTGAAGCATCGACGAGAGACTTGAGATGATTGACGGCTCATCGATTGGCTGCACTTCAACTTGTTTTTTTTTCCCCGTTTAAACTCCTGTCAATCACGGAAATCCTGTTCTGGCGGTCTGGGGAACCGAAAATCAGGTGGACTGAGACCGGGGGGCTGAGCGAGTGATGATTTGTCACAGAGTGGCCCAGATGTGCCAGCTCAGCTGCTTCGCTTGTGCGTGAGGAGGAGCCTTGTCTCATTTTTAAATTTACTCTTCAAATCTTCAAATGTCCTTTTTTTTCTCAGACCTGTCATTTCAGAAAGAAAAGTCATCACCCACTCCTATCCTCTGCGAAACCTCAGCGCGGCTCAGTGGCGGCTGTTCAGCTTCTTTTACTTTACTGTATCATCAGAATGTTAAGCCTGCACTTGTCCTGCTCTCCTTGCTGCGTCGCTTCACTTCACGACCGCCTCCTCCTCCTTCTGGGCAGGCCTGACTACGCTTTCTGGATTCTTCTGTTCCTTCATTGATTTCACTCATCCACTTTCACACACAAGCTACCTGATGGCACAGGAGTGTCCCCTGACGTCACACCGCTCTGGAAGACTGGCTTCAAATATCGGCCTGGTGACTGTCTGGGTGGAGGGCACCAAGTTGTCTTTGTGAGGTTTACTCCACCAGTCCTCAGGTTTCTCCACACATGCTAAAGATATTTGAGTTACGGCCTTAAGACACCATAAGGTGGACCCCTTGAAATGCAGTCGGTACAAGAGGGATGGCCGTCCTGTCCAGGGTGGAGGACTGAGGACTGATTGAGCCTGATGCTGACTCGAGATACTCGGGACGGATAAAACGGTTTAAATACACACAAACATACAGAAAAGAAAAAAAAATATATACATATAGATAGATAGATAGATAGATAGATAGATAGATAGATAGATAGATAGATAGATAGATAGATAGATAGATAGATAGATAGATAGATAGATAGATAGATAAGAAAGGTATTATATAATAAATGAATAGATAGATAGAATGGTAAGGCACTATATAATAGATAGATAGATAGATAGATAGATAGATAGATAGATAGATAGATAGATAGATAGATAGATAGATAGATAGATAGATAGATAGATAGATAAGAAAGGCACTATATAATAAATGGATAGATAGATAAGAAAGACACTATATAATAGATAGATAGATAGATAGATAGATAGATAGATAGATAGATAGATAGATAGATAGATAGATAGATAGATAGATAGATAGATAGGGTTATGGGCGGCCGGGTCCCATGCCTGCCTTGGACGCCCATGCTGCATATGTTCCGGGGAAGCAACCATGGGCAGCTCAATACCTCTCCCAGGACGCTTGGTGGCAGCCTCCCTGGCCAACGGTGATTCCCCAAACTCCCGCAGGGCTCCATGGGAGATGGAGTCCTCCACAGCCTGGTTGGGAGCTGGGGTGGCCGCTAGAGGGGGCTGCCTGGATTCTACAGCCTGGCTGGACAAATCTTCAGCCCCACCTGGAAGTGTAATTGGGACCAGGTGGTCCAGTACCTGGAACACTTCCAGGTGGGCTATAAAAGGAGCCAGCCACCACCACTCAGCGGCCAGAATCGGGAGGAAGATGACGAGGTTGCCTGGGAGGAGTGGTGGTGCCAGAGGAAGAGTGTTTGTTGGTCAGTGTTTAGTGCTTGGGACTGTGTTGTGGTTTGAGGGATTACGGGGAAGACGTGCCCTCCAGCTGAAGAAAAATGAAAGTCTTTTTGTTTATACGTGCCTCCCGTGTCAAGTCTGTACCAGGTCGGGCGCAATATAGCACCTTTATTACAATAGATAGATAGATGTAATAGGCACTATTTAATAAATGGATAGACAGATAAGGAAGGCACTATATAATAGATAGATAGATAGATAGATAGATAGATAGATAGATAGATAGATAGATAGATAGATAGATAGATAGATAGATAGATAGATAGATAGATAGATAGATAGATAGATAGATGAGAAAGACAATATTTAATAAATGATAGATAGATAAGAAAGGCACTATATAACATGAACTAACCAAGGGCAGCTTACAGAAATGGCCGACATCTTCAGGTTTGTACTGTTTATCACTTTTAGGTTTGTGTTCTGTTTTTATCCTCTTCCTCCTCTTCCCACTCCGCTCTTCATTTTACTCTTTAGGCTGTCGCCTCTCACTCTCCGCCGTTCCTGTGATCCGTCCCTTTGACATTCCTCTTCACGCTCCCGCGTCTCCATTACGCTGCCCTCCGAGTTCATTTAAATTAAGACGTGTTGATTGGCCTGACATTTACACATGTTGCCAGGCTTGAAGGAGGAATTAAATAAATGACAAATATGGAATAACTATTTATATAGAGCAGTTAGCCAATTCTGAAATATGGGCTTTTAATTCATAATTGTGAAGTGCCTGAAAATCATTTCCTTTCCTTCACTTCGCTGTGTGATGTTGACCTTCTTTGGGTGGCACAGATTTGTCAGCCCTGATGAATTTCTTGCCGTTTATCGCCGGATTTCTCTCTCGTGCTTTTTTTTTTTTTTTTTTTACATTCCATTTCTTTTAAAATTTTTTTCTTTTTTTACTAAATGGGTGGGCTGCTGTCGGTCAGTCAGACCCTTTGTGTTTTATTATTATAGAGGGGGTCGCTCACAGATACAGGGCATTCGACATGCCAACATTATTCTCATTAAACATACATTTTCAGTGCAGCTCTGCGCATGTCATGTATACCAGACATCGGTATTAAGTGCGATTGGACGACACGGTCAAAGAAATAAAAAAAGGTTATGAGCAATAAAGTGGAATGGTACGGGAAAAAACTTCTGAACGCGACAAGAGAAATGTCATTAGTGCTCGGTGGAGAAGCCTGTGTTTACAATGACAGCTTCAAGATGCTTCAAGAAACGAGTCTCTGCCAGGGCTCAGGTGGCACGTTGACCCGTCCGTCCACACAGATGGTCTTTAAAGCTTGCCAGACTCTTGGGGGGCTTGCTGGAGAATCTTGATCTTCAGTTCCTTCCACAAATGTTCTATCAGGTGTACAATCAGGACCAAAAGTGTTGAGAATGACCCAAGTGTTGGCTTTCACAAAGTTTGCTGCTTTCGTGTTTTTAGATCTTTTTGTCAGATGTTTCTGTGGTATACTTAAAGTAGAATTACAAGCATTTCAAAAGTTTCAAAGACTTTTATTGACAATGACATGAAGTTTATGCACAGAGTCCATATTTGCGGTGTTGGCCCTTCTCTCTTTTTCAAGACCTCTGCAATTCGCCCTGACAGGCTGTCCATCAACATCTGGGCCAAATCCTGACTGATGGCAGCCCATTCTTGCACAATCAATGCTTGAAGTTTGTCAGAATTTGGTGGGCTTATGTTTGAGGACTGACCACAAGTTCTCAAAGCGATTAAGATCTGGGGAGTTTCCTGGCCATGGACCCCAAATTTCAATGTTTTGTTCCCCAAGCCACTTAATTCTCACTGTTGTCTGGAGCACACATACTCCTTAACTTTCACAAGAGGCACCCTTTCAGGTGATGGTGTGCCCGCCAATGCAGCCTGATAGATTGATCGGCTCTGCTTGTTGGCCCACTTTTATGACCAATGTTCTAAACACTTGGTCAAAAAAATCTTGTGAGGAGCTCCTGTGTGTGGTCAGTGGATAGTGGAGTGATGTCCCTTCAAGTCAAGTCAAGTTGGGGAGCATGCACTGGTACAGCACGTTTCCGCACCCTCCACATGATGAAACAACTCAGAATCCTGGTTGGCAACCCCCCAGGCAGACCCACCCTCTGGAAATGACCCTCTATCTGCCTATCAGGGCCATCTTAATGTACGGGCACTAGCCGGGGGCCCCGGGAGTATGTTGCCCCCAATGTTTCTAATGCCTACAGTATGTATGTTTCTGTTTTGCCACGGTGCACTACTTTGCCAAGGGGCCTATGATGCTGTTAAGATGGCCCTGCTGAACCTGCTTCTCTGAGTTCCTTCAAGGTCACCTGCGTAGTCTTGGTCCTGCTATCTGGCCCTTCTTAGTCTCTGTCCTCCTCTTCTCCTCTTTGCCTTCTGTTTTCCCCGGCATGAGATTTTCCTCCGAGGAATTCTGTCTTCTCATTAACGCGCTCAAAGTATCAGAGCATTTCTTGCACAATCGCGCCTTCCAATGAGAAGTTCTGCTTGTGTTTCTTCAAGTATTAAATTGTTGGTTCTTCTTTCTGTCCAGGGAACTCTAGAGTGGTCTTTGAAAGCATCAAAGTTCAAAAGTGTTCAGCTTCTGCAAAAGTCCAACTGCATTATTTAAAATTTGATCCAGTCTCTGATAAGGAGCTCTAATCATCAGGTCACCCAAGCTTCCTGTGGCGTCTGGCTTTGGTTACCTCACTGGGGGACGCCACTGCCAAACAATGGATTGGCATCATCCACAGTCTCCTTAGAAGAAGAAGTTGAAGGTAAACCTTCAGAAGGGAAAGTCACGCTTGCTATTTTAGTTGGTCCAGAATGTGTCATTTTGGTAGATGCTGTGCCATGTAGTCATCAAACCCTTAACTCAGATCTGTAGGCTCAAACCTTTAATGTTTATATGAGGGGCAGTCACAAAGTTGGGGAGTCATACGCCAGCGTATCTGAAGCTTATCTCCCCAATTTGTACATGAACTTGACGTTAGCACGTTGTTTGAACTGCGACTTTGTGCCGAATGACAATGCACAAGCGGTAATTAAAACAATACTACACGCCAAAACCAGTCCAGACCCAGTGTAACTGGTCTACAGACTTACTGCGCTCCCCACCACAACAATGTGTGCGCAATCTGATCTCTCGCTCTCCCGCATTACCACGATTCCGGAAATGTTTTGACTGCCCCTCGTATTCCTTCTTCTTGCAGGTTTGATGGTCCTGGAAGCAGGTGAACTGTTCTACTCATTCACCCTGTAGCAGTGTTACTTACATGGACTGCAAATCCCAGCAGCCCCAGGAGTATGACACCATTGGGCAGAATCAGTTGTTGCTACAGGGGTTGCTGGGAGTAGAATTTAAAAGGGAGCCATAAGAAGATGGCTGTATTGCAATCATCCAGTGTTATTATTATTTTTTTTTTGTTACAACGAATCACCCTGCAACTGGAATCGAAATACAATCACCTATTGGATTAGAGTTTTTCTTGTCCTGTGCCTGCTTGTATGTGTGATTTCATCTTAGAAGGAAAACATCTTTGCCTGAGGAGTGTTCTGTCAAACATGTGTGCTTGGGAGACATCTTAATGGCTCGGGTGCTTGGTAGTTACCCACCAGACCAAGGGGTGGCGCTGTTTGGTAATGCCGTCTCTCTTCCTCCCTCTGCAGAACAAGAGATTGACAGCTGCTCGTTCTGTGATGTCACTTCCGTTGTGCCCCCCCCTGACCTGCCCCTTCCTTCCTGGGAGCCATATAAGCAGCAGTCTGACCAGCTTGGGGGAGTTCGGGAGTTTACTTCAGCTTCACGGTAGGACCAAACTCTTCATACCCTTCAGGGGGCCTTCATTCCTTAATCACCATCTTCCTCATTCTGCTGTACCTGACTTTGGACTTTGGTTGTGAGTGTTTACCGTCTTGTCTTATGCTGGGTGTATTGTCGGGTTTCTTTTGCTCCACGTTAATTCATTTATTATCGGCTTTGGGGTGGAGGTGGGGGGGTGGGGGGTTCCTGCATTGGTGTTGTTATTTGTTTAAGTGTGTTTGCTTCGTTATTTGTTATTAATAATTCATTATGTTGTTTTTCATTTTGGTTGACCTGCTGTTTGTGAGTCAAGGCTGGACACGTCCCTGGTGTCCCCAAATTACAGTAAATAAAGATGGTGAGAATCCGAGCGCCATGTGACAGTGACAGCCCTGCTGTCCACATCTTACTTCCTCTGATTTTCACCTCTTTGGAGCCCTCAAAGATGCCATCTGTGAGAAAAGATTTGGGAGTAGTGATGATGATGATGATGATGATGATGATGAGGTTGTTGAAAAGGAAGGAGACACATGCTCATATTTGTTGCTGGTTCAAGGTTGTTGAAATAGTGGTGGAGTATTGAGGTATCCTTTGAATCATTACAAGCAATTAAATATGCAATTTCCAAATCCTCTAAATCCAACTCACTGTGGTGGGCCGGAGCCTATCCCAGCAGCAGTGTGTACAAAGCAGGACCTCCTCTCTTTCACAAATCAAAGCTCACAACACCACTTTGGAACACCCAATCAATTTAACTTGGACCCCTGGAGATGAGGAACAAAAGCGACAGAAGTCTAAGAAAACTCACACACACACACACATACATACACTGTGAGAACATGGAAGCTGCACATTGGCAATGCCAGGCCATGAAATTCAAACCCAGAATGCTGGATGCATATAAACTAGAATTTGAGCACAGAGCAGTCTTATAAAGTCACAAATGGGGGGTCCGAACTGATGTTAAAGTAGTCAGTCATTGGGTGGGGGGGGGGGGGGGGGGGGGCTGGTCAAATTTCTGTTACAGAGCAGGGCAAGCCACTTAGTGAGACACATGGAGGATGCGTCTGCTGGCCAGAGGCCACATGTCGACATTTACCAAGTGTACCAAGTTGTGGGCTTCATTTCAGGAGTTTTCTCTCAACTGCAGGTGTTGCTGGCTGAAGCTTCCAGCTGAACAAACTCCCACTGCTACTTTTCACACATTGGAATGGATTGTTTACTACTTGATGAGAACTGCCATTTTACCCGATCCAGTGTGCCCACTCTTCTGTGTTAAGGAGCTGCTTATCTGCCGAGGTCTCATCCCACCTGACACCTGCTGATCTGTACCACTTGGGCACTGCTGTCCCCTACCGCGTTGTTGCATAGTGTTTGCCAGCTCTGACACTTGGAAAATGCCACCTAAGGCAAGAGAAATTTCTATGCCCCTACTCATACCCCCATCCAAAACCCATATCCCCATTTTCTTACTAGGCTTGAGAAGATACCCTTAATCCAGTGGTCCTCAAACTGTGGGGCGGGCACCCCTAGGGGGGCATGAAGTAACAAAAAGGGGGGCGCGATGTTGTGAAAAAAAGAAAACAAGAATCGAAAATATGAAAAATACATCTATTGAAACCAAAACAAATTAACTTAAACTAAACTCTGATACTAGAAAAATAAATATAGAGTTAGATAAATGTGGATAAAAGTTAAGTAGGTATAATAAAATATTCATCTATGATTTATCCATCCACAGTGCAGGATTTATGTATAAACTACACAAGCTATAGCTTAGGGCCCCCGCCTTCTTGGGGGTCCCCAAAACAAATTGTTCGAGTGAGCAATTGTCATATATACTTAAATATACTGCAGCATTATTTGTCCCAATCAGGCCCGGCCTTAGGCATAGGCGAAGTAGGCGGCCGCTTAGGGCCCCGAAGTCCGGGGGGCCCCGGATCGACTCCTTGGTCTAATTTTCACGCATTTCACAGAGCGTGGACCCCCCTTTTGCCTAGGACCCCATAATACCTAAGACCGGGCCTGTCCATCCATCCATTTTCCAACCCACTGAATCCAAACACAGGGTCACGGGGGTCTGCTGGAGCCAATCCCAGCCAACACAGGGCACAAGGCAGGAACCAATCCCGGGCAGGGTGCCAACCCACCGCAGGACACACACAAACACACCCACGGGCCAATTTAGAATCGCCAATCCACCTAACCTGCATGTCTTTGGACTGTGGGAGGAAACCGGAGCGCCCGGAGGAAACCCACGCAGACACGGGGAGAACATGCAAACTCCACGCAGGGAGGACCCAGGAAGCGAACCCGGGTCTCCTAACTGCGAGAGGGCGCCACCGTGCCGCCCTCTATGATTTATCATTAATTAAAAAATATCAAATTGGTATTAGTGGGCTCCTTTCAAAAAAACGTTATGAAAACTCGGGTCGCAAATACTTAAAGGTTGAGAAACGCTGCCTTAATCCATACTTAACCCACAATGTGGTACAGCATTCACTACACCCACCACCCGAGATGAGCCTGCCCTTTTTAACTTAACACGCACAGTCCAATTCGACATTTAACAGACATTGCACATGTGACTGACACCTTAATAACGGTCAGAAACAACAGCATTGTCTAAAACAACGTCATCAATATATTGAAGCGGCCACCGTTAAAAAGAACGGGAGGACTCCCAACTATCGAGGCTTCTCTAAATCGGGTTATCGTTAGCTACGCTACATTTATACCACACACATTCACACGCACACGCGCGCGCGCACATTCACACGCACACGCACCCACACGCCCGCGCTCGCCCGCGAATTAACTTGACTTGCCTCTGTCAACCATTGCAAACTACCTCAGCAGTCAGCTTCACTTGTCACCCCTGTCTGTGACGTTTAGTCTCCTCACTCCTTATCACCCTCACCCCGATTTTCATCCCTCTCTTAAGTCTTTCCCCTTGTCGCTCATACCCTACGGGGGTGTGCCCGCCTCTTTGACACCCAAATCCTGTCTTCCCAGTCCTTTCATTCCCTTATACATCGGCAACCAAGTACTTGCCTGCTACCCCAAGTCACCGCTTTTCGTACAGAAAATCAAATGGTGGGTAGTTTGGTTGGTGTAGGTCCCCCCTGGAGTTCTGAGACACTCATTACACGTATATTGATTGGAGGAGCAGGGGTTGGGGCGGGGTGGGGGTCTCCCGGTGCCGCACGGGGTTTTGAGTGCACTGGTAATACATGAATACAGTGGGCAGTGCCAGCCGAAGCCATTTAGAGACCTAGGTGAGGTGGGCGGACGTTGCCCCTCGTTTGTCCATTGCCGGTAGTGGGTATTATTAACTCATCTGTTCTGTGAATATCTGTCTAATCGATAGTGGAAAAAAAATCTTTGCTCTGTGGTATAATAAATCGCTGGTTAATTTGTTGTTAGACTAAGTTTAATTGCTTTATTGATTGTAATCCATGAATGTAAATTTATTAGTTATTACATCTTTTTCACTTGTGGCAATCAATTTTTGTTATCTGTCTTGCACTTGCTGAACAGACCCTAGCCTAACGTTACTCGATTATGTTTACCCATTGGATAAAAGCGAGGCGTCTGTCAAGCAAATAAATCTAAATCTAAATGTATGTACTTCGACGACCACTCCTGTAGTATAAATAGCGCCCCTTTGTGTATATGCCGCAGACTAGAAGCGTGCCCAATATTACATTAATAAATGGCGCCTAGAGGGTAGCAGCGCCCACTCCGCATTATTAGAGTTCGACGACCCAGTTGGGGTCTTTGCAACATTCGGCGTCTGGAGCGCTCGCCCCTTAATTTTCATAAATAGCGCCCCTATACGCGGTCATCTGCGTCGACTAATGGTTTGACCAGCTCTGATACAAGATTTCTTAAACTATGGGTCGGCACTGCCGCCTTGTTCGCGAGTCACCGCTGTATTCTCCGCGGGTCTTCGCAAGGCAACAAACCACTGACGACCATCACGACTGGGTTGAGTGACACAGAGTTTAAGAGAGCCTGCATTTATTACCTTAAAAATAGGTTGGGGTGGGGACTTGGTTCCCCCTGGTGAGTAGGGCCTCCCTTTCACCCCCTCAAGCTTACCCACGATAAATGAAAGAAAGCATTTTCCTGCGCGCGCATATAGATTTGAACTTTTTCGGCACGTTTGTACTTACTGTTAGATGGACAGCCTATTCAACCCTGGACAAAGTTGTATTTTTAACATATTTCCCAGGGAGGGGTTAGCCTGATGGGTACTGTCCTGGGATGTCTGGTTACCCTAATTATATGTGTGAAAAAAACAGGAAAATGAATGCCAAAATGCCAATCACTGACACGTACAGTAGCTTCAAAATGCACACGCGCCGTTTTGATTCCCGGACACTCGTGCTGTCCGCGAGGCGGTGCGAGCGGCGCTCTGCGAAATGTGAAACTTTATAAATGAAAACATTTCTCGCAATTTATAAAAGGCAGCATGTATAAAAATGCACTGGATGTATACATTTTTAAACTTCATGGTTATATTATTATTATTATTTATTATATTGTTTAAAACATGCCGCCCTTACCAAACTGCTCTCTGAGGTAATCGGCTCGTCGTGTTGATGAAGGAGTGCAAAGCTACAGCTGAGACTAATCTGTGATTAGAGAAAATGGTGTTTGATAGAGAAATAGATGAGTGGCGTGGTACAGGTGGACCGGCGAATGGATAGACGGATAGCAAACATGGAAGTATGGATGGACGGAAAGACAGAATGAACCAATGAATGAAAGAAAAGATGGAAATGGACGGGCAAGTATGAAAACCTGAGGGGACTGAAGAATGGATGGAGAGAAATTTGAAATCGGTAAGCATCTTAAGGTTGATCTGTGACACTCTATGTGTGTGCATTAAAAGAACGAGAGAGGAGATATTTGTATCTAATGGGGATTGCTTGTCTATTTTCTGTGTTATTGCGATATTTTGTGAATTTCCCCTTGGGATTAATAAAGTATCTATCTATCTATCTATCTATCTATCTATCTATCTATCTATCTATCTATCTATCTATCTATCTATCTATCTATCTATCTATCTATCTATCTATCTATCTATCTATCTATCTATCTATCTATATGACATTAACACAGAAAACAGACAAGCAATCCCCATTAGATACAAATATTTCCTCTCTCGTTCTTTTAATGCACACACATATATATTATTTAACTATTTGCTATGTCTGTTATTCCATCAGATGGCACACCAAAACATTTGTAGTAATAAAATGCATTGCCTTTGTCATTCCAACATACAACACGGCAAAAATGTGTGCAAAGCATTTTATTACTACAAATGTTTTGGTGTGCCATCTGTTAGAAAGACAAATGTGATGTATTTTGTAACTACATACAGTAGAACATAAATTTCAGTGGATGGTGCAGTGCAAATATTAATGCTGAGGTTTACTTTGATACATTTTAGACGGGTAGTATATAGATGCAGAGAGAGAAATGGCATGTTGCTATCATTTTATTCAAAAAATGTACAAACGCTGACAAAAGGCATACTTAGAATGAAAGATATTCAGTACATATGTACTGCATATTTTTAAGTATTTATTCAAATAGAGATTGTTTTTATATTACAATATTGTATTCGTTATTGGCTGATAGTGCTTTAACGATTTTGATCTGAGCAGGCGCAGAAACCAGGAAAGGTTGAAGCCAGAGGTGAAAATTAAAAACACATAAAAAAGAGATAGATAGATAGATAGATAGATAGATAGATAGATAGATAGATAGATAGATAGATAGATAGATAGATAGATTCGTTGTGAAAGTAAAGTGAAGGACGATATCAGTGTTGATTGAATGAGAAGCCCGAGGGTTGGACGGTTCGATTAATTTATTGACAAACGGGTTGATGGCAAGACGGACGGATACACAGATGGACTGATGGAAGGATCGTGTTGATTTTACACATAGTGTGGACGTGTGACCACGTGTGTGTGTGTGACACAAAGCACTCATAGGTCTGTGAAGGACGTCAGAAGAGATCACGCGCATCCTTTCCGTTGTGAGGCGCGCCCGTGTGCGCGCGCGGGCACGTGCTGCCGGGTCTCCCTGCACATTAACATTCGCAGATTTGCAGACCTGGCATTACAGGCTTTCAAGTCCGATTTTTTGTTTGAACCAGACTTAAAAAGGCCCTTCTCTTGCAGTTCATTATTTATTTCCAGCGGCGCCCTTGATATGTTTATCCGCTGTCCGAGAGGTCCAGGCTCACGGCGTAGTCAAAGCTGATAAAAATAGCAAGTGCGCGCGGCGCGTTTGTAGGAGGCTTACTAACTTATCTAGCAGCTTGATTAATCAAAAGCAACCTCTTTCCCTCTTTTTTCAAAGGGCTTTCTGAAGCACTGTAATACGCCAAATCAGAGCACATCAAAACAACCCATGATCACACTGGAAACTAATTGCGAGCGATTCTTTAAAATTCTGCAGCCGTGATGAAGCCCTGTGTTCCGCGGCGCAGCCAGGGGGCTCATTTCACATGCGGCACAGGCGATGTGATCTTTGAACAAAAGAGTGGAATCAATAAACATATCAAGGATTTTAAGTGTTTACACCTTCTGCAACAGGAGCTGTGAGGAGAACGATGACTTCACCCTGCGAGCCGGAGAATTCCTTGTACCAAACCTCAGAGGGACCTCGGAGTATACAGAGGCGAGGTGACACGGTGACAATCGGGGCCTTTCAAATGGCAGTCTCAAGGTTTCAAAGGCTTTTCCCCTCACTGGTCTTTATCAGCGCTTAGCAGGGCCAATGCAGTTGGCGTAGTGGTTAAGGCTTTGGACTGTGGGTTCATATCCCACTACTGACACCATGTGACCCTGCCTGTGCTCCAATTGAAAACAAAAAAACAAAAAAATAAGAAATAAAAATAAAAAATGTAACCAATTGTTTCTCTAATGTTGTAAGCCATCTTAGATAAAAGTGTTAACAAAATAATGCTAACAGTTAAGTCTTTAAACTGCCATCATCAGTGGTATGGAGGATAATATCAGGAACTACAGCAGGTTATGGCAGGATGCAAACTTCCACATTAAGTCATTAATGCATAATTTTAAACATTATGGTCCATTTAACCAAGTAGCTGTTGAAACCCTTTTGAGATCAGAGAGCTGGGTGAAAGATCTGCATGAGCTACCTACGGTGGCTCTGTTTCTATGAGTGCTTATTTAATTTCTTCTGAGAAGTGACCAGTCTCCCGTCTTTAGATATTTCCTGCCTTTAGCTCAGTGCTACAAGGATAGGCTCCAGCCTCCAAAGTGCATTAAGATGGATCAGTCATGGGTGAATGGAAACAAAAAGAAGCTCTTCTTAGAAGTGTGTGGGACATATTGGGTTTAGGCATGTGACACGTCAAATCCACAAGCAATTGCCAGCCTTCAGTTTAACTGTGTCACTTGTCCAGATGTTCTCTCATTGCATCTCGAACACCCAAGGACTGCATTGTTCCTGTCTTGCGCCCAATGCTTCGTGAGGTAGACTCCAGCTTCCTGATCAGGTATAAACTGGTTTGAGAATGTATGGATGGATAGGTGGATGAATGGAAGCTCTAACAGTAGAAACGTGCAGCCCATTATTCCATTTGTAACTTGTTTGGGCAAACAAATGTGGGGCTGGGTGGCTCTCAAAACACAAGAGCACAGGTTCAAATGGCACCACCAAAGGTGTTGTTTGATCCCAAGTGAGTCTCCTAAGTCATCAGAGCTCCTCTAAACTGCCGTACCTTTGTGAATTACTTCCTGGGTTTGCCTGGAGCTCCTCCCACAGCCACACCCTTTGCCTTGAATTTGGTTGAGGCTCCTCCTACCAGTGTTCATTGCTATGCAACATAATTCAGATGTCAGTCATGTGATGGGAGAGGAAAGAGAAATAAAAGAGGGGGCTTGTGGTGAACATTGTGCTGCTTGGCCTCAAGTTTCTTCAGGTTCTTAGATTTTTATTTTTGTAGTGTAACAGTTAGGCCAGTGGCCCCCTGTTTTAAGCCAACAGGAGGCCCTAAGCGATGAACAGAGGGCTAAACTCATCTTGAATTTAGAAAACAATAATATTTTTTTTAGATTAAATTGCACTTTTCTCACGTGTCAATGTGTTTGGCAAATTCCACACAGGGAGGATGTGGGACGCAAACCCATGACGTCCTTACTGTGAGGCAGCAGCACTAATAGTAGTAGGAGGAGGGAGTCATGGTAGATAGATAGATAGATAGATAGATAGATAGATAGATAGATAGATAGATAGATAGATAGATAGATAGATAGATAGATAGATAGATAGATAGATAGATACTTTATTAATCCCAATGGGAAATTCACAATTATAAAAATATACAGTCATACACGGAGCTGCTGAAAAGGCTGCCACTCACGGCGGCGCCGGATGCATTAATGATAATGGTAGAGTATAACAAGCCCACTGCAGTATGTTTGGACACTCATGAGTCCTTCGGGGGGGGGGGGGGGGGGGACCACCCTTCTGGACTTCAACTGATCCTGCCCAATGGTAAGCCCAGTGTGTTTATACAGTGTCCACCCAGTCTGACGGTGTTGCTAGTTCAATTCTGTATGTGAAATGCTGCCATCTGTTGGCCTTTTGTGGCACTGCAGTTCACATATGTTAATGTTCCCTTTAGATGATGCAATCAGAAGCTAACTTGGCAGGAGGAGGCATGGCTGTGTTTATCCACTTAATCCTCCTCCATCTGTTTTCCATTCAAGCCCCCCAAAGCATCGTTGGTATGTTTAGTGTTTTTATGTGTGTTTTCATTTTTGGGTACAATATTAGAAGAGTATTTTAAGTTGTACATTTGTGGTTGTAATTTTAGTTTAACTCTGACATGTGCTGTATGCTATCCTACAGTAAGAGATGCCATAGCAGCTGTAATATTCATATGTTTTATTCATTATTAATAGTTTATCTAGCCTACCACTTCTAGTGCCTATCAAAAGTTTTTACATTTCATTATTATACCGCATGGAATGCTCCCCTGCAAAATGATAGTTTTTATTTGTTACTCCATACGCCTTGTAGTGGTGGCCTAGAAAAAAAACTTACATTAAAAAAGAAAAAAATGTTTTATGCAGAAGGGAGAGAAAAAACTTTATGACATAACAGAAGCCTATGGTGACCTATGCTGTCCAATAGAATGCACTGTGGACACCAGGGGGCACTCCAGCTCTGGACACCCACCATAGACAGACCTAGGGCACAAGTTCAAAGCACAAAGCGTCTTTAATGTGGGAAACTCTTCTGATAACAAGCGTTTCCCACCGCTGCCAAAAGTACCACAATAAACACAAGTGCAATTCTTTCTTTCTTCTTTCTCTGTCTCTTGATCACCACCTCCTCTGCTCCTCCAAGTTTCGTCCACCTTGAAGTGAGGCAGGCAGCTCCTTTTATTTTAGCCACCCCAGAAGTGTTTCCGAACATCCACTCATGGGTCTGTCAGAACTTCTGAGTGAGGTGGAAACCCCATGATACAGGGCTCTTCAATCCTCGCAGCACCCCTGGCGGCACCCATGGCACCCAACAGGGCTGAGTTAAAGAACTCCAAGTCCCATGATGCCCTGGTGGGCACCGCTGCAACCTAGAGGGAAGGCAGTGCCTTAAAGATGCCAGCTTCCCCCATTCTTCCATCTCTTGGACATCTCGACCGGGTACAGACACTGGCTGTCCATCACAGTATAAAAGGCTCTTCCCAATGCAGGAACCTGTTTTTTTTTAGCAACCAGGAATATTCTAGAATCTCAGGAACATTTGTAGCATTCCCTCTGCAGGAACTCGGGCTATTTGTAGTTCCTGGTACTTGACCAATGACTGAAGGGGAGAAGCTGGTATTCAGTTCAAAAAGTCATTTGTATAAAACGAAAAGCTGAAATCTCACATCGACGCAAGTACTCAGACCTTTCGTTTTGGCTCAGGAGCATCCCATTCTATGGATCAGCATAGCACGCCCTGTCTGGAGTCCACATGTGGTCAATTCAATGCATTGGACCTGATTAGGAAAGGCACACACAACTGTCTATAGAAGGTTGACAATAACCAAGCCATGACGTGGAGAGGATTGCCTGTAGAACCTAAAGACAGGATTGTGTTGAAGGTACGGGTCTCAGGGAGGCTGCTGTTTCCTTAATAGGCCCTGTGCTCAAAAGTCTGTGGACACCTGACCAAACTGTTAGCAGACCTAAACGATTAAATTGTGAAAGGGCTTAGTTTTGTACAGCTTTCTGGAGCACAATTACCTCAATAATTGTGAAATGTTAGAAATTTGGAACAACCATGTCTTATTCTAGATGTTGGGGGAAGAATTGGGGAAGAAGAGCTCTGGAAGAGAGGAAACCAAGAAACCTAAGATCACACTGGCTGAGCTCCAGAGAACCTGTATGGAGATGGGAGAAACATCCAGAAGGGCAACCACTACTGCCACACACCACAAATCTGGGCTTTGTGGCAGAGTGGGCAGAAGTCACATAAAAGCCTGCTTGGAGTTAGCAAAAAAAAAAAAAAAAAAAAGGCCATCTAAAGGACTCTGAGACTATGAGAAACATGATTCTGATGAAACTGGACACCACCATTCATTAGTTGTGCAATGTCATTCCAACAGTGACGTATGGCGGTGGTGGCAGCATTATACTATGGGCCTGACAGGGCCTGTGAGACTAGACGGGATTGAGGGAAAGCTGAATGGAGCAAAGTCCAGAGATGTCCTGAATGAAAAGATGCTTCAGAGCACACTGGACCTCAAGACTGGACCGAAGGGTCACCTTCCAACTAAGACAACACAGAAGTGGTCAACTCTTGGAATGTCCTTGAGTGGCCCAGTCAGAGCCTGGACTTGAACCCAATCAGACATCTCTGGAGAGCCACTGAGGGTCTCCATCCAACCAAACTGAACTTTAGGGAACTTGTAGAGAAGAATGGCAGAAAATCCCCAAATGCTGGAGTGTACAGCTTGTCACATCCAGAGCCATTAGCGTGGGTGGTGTGAGCTGTGCACCCGCAACAGGCGCCGATCTTCTAAGGGCGCCAATCGACGGCGTTGGGTTGTTTAGGGTTAAAAAGAAGCAGAAAAAAAATAATTAAAACTTTAATTTTTTAAAGATGCTTTTATGATTCTGTAAGCAACTTGCACATTAAATGGTGTTTATATTGTCTTTTACAATCACAGCCGAATTATTGGAGATAAAGCGCAAGTTCTAAGTAAAATAACAATGAGAATGACGTGCTGCTTGAGAACCGCCACGCCCACTAATATGCAAATACACAACTGACCGGTGCGCGCCTTTATTGTCGAAACGGCGATGCCCAATCAGTCATCACGCTCTCATAGCGATCCTCCATCTACTCGTATATCTCTACACTCTCGGTGTGTTTCTGCCATTATTTAAAGTAACTTAATTTTGTGTAGTATATTAGTTTATATAGTTTTATAGATATGGCTAAAAAATTGAAAGAAAGGGAATATGATCGAATGTTTTTATTTATTCTAATAACGAACGTTAAAATGACGTTTAATAAAGCAGAAAATCTAATTATTTTTATTTTGTAACTATCTAGGGAAGTGCTGTCAGGGGAGGCAGGTGAGGCGTCATGAAAAGTAAAAAAAAAAAACTAAAAATTGTAACAACAGATACATTAGTCCACTGTTCTGTGATATAAGTTTGTTTTCTGTGTGATTCCAATAATTGTGATCATTTTATAGTCAAAATTGCTGAATTTGCTCATATCCTGTTCAAATGCATGGGAGAAACTCGAAGTGCGGCAGCGACGAACTTCACCTCACCTCGGACTGCGCTCTCCGTCACACACTGGCTGATGAAGCACGAAATTGGCGCTGTGCCTGTTCGCTCTCTCTGTATGTCGCCAATATAAGGTTTGCAGACATGTTTATTATACACCCCGACCTTTCACAATCTGGCCAATATCTTTAATGAATGTGTGTGACATGTTTAGTTTTGCTGATCGGACATAAAACCGCAGAGAAAAGGTATGAGATGAGACAGACAGTACCGTGCTGCCCTGAAGGGGGCGTATGTGAGCTCGACAGGCGCTCGTTGCTGCTATTCTTCTCGGAGCCAATAAGTTAGCGACACCACAAAGTCAAGTGCACTGCAGCAGTCCGTTTATTTTTATTTTTTGTTCCGACTCACTGCCAAAATGGAAGATTAAGACTTTTAAAACTAAAGGAAAATAAGGAGGACTTTTACAAGAAAGTGACAGAGATTTTCGTGGAGAAGAATAAGCGCATGGACTTTATTTACAATTGATAATAAACGGTTTTCAATTTTATAAAAAAATTGGATCATACTTAAAAAAAAAAAACCTAAATGTTGATCTTAAAAAAAATATTCTTTTGTTTTTCTTGTTATCCTTTTGTTGAACAGTCGGTATTAAAATTGATTAAAGCATCAGAATTAAAAACAACTAAATATCCGTTTTTTTGTACACCTCTCTATACTTTCATTTGTACTGAATGAGTATGAATTGTGGAATTGCAACGGCACATTTCGAACACATGGAGGGTGAGGACAAACGCGCTCTCCGCTCTCTCTCCCACTATAAATTCTTGGCCACATGGGTACCTCACCTATGTGTGTATAAAGAATGCCGATGAGATATGAAACATAACCAGTAATCAATGTGCACGCTGTCTATTGGATAGTGAATAAGCTACTCTTTGGGTTCATATATTTGTAACTTTGATTCTAAAGGAGTCCGTGCCTCACCAGCCATCAACATCACCGCACTATCATACTTATTCCTATGCAGTTCACCACAGAAGATGGGTCCTGAAAAAAATTCGGGAGCACAAAATCTGAAAGAAACCGAAAGACGCAAGTACTCAAATACTTTAAAATCATGGATTTCAACCTGAAGGAAAAATTTATGTGAAGAAAGCAATGAAAATGGTGTACATAGTCCTCACGTGAGAGGGTACGATACATCTGTTGCATTCATTTTGATTAAAGAAGGGCGCTTGTTTTCCCCTACGGAAAAGGACCCTACGGCTCTGGTCACGTCTGACCCACGAAGACCTCAGGCTGCCAAAGGGGCTTCAATGAAGTTTTGAGTAAAGCGCTGGCATATTTGTGTCGACAGGATATTCCATCCATCCATTTTCCAACCCGTTGAATCCGAACACAAGGTCACGGGGGTTTGCTGGAGCCAATCCCAGCCAACACAGGGCACAAGGCAGGAACTAATCCCAGGCAGAGTGCCAACCCACCGCAGGACACACACAAGCACACCCACACACCAAGCACACACTAGGGCCAATTTAGAATCGCCAATCGACCTTTGGACTGTGGGAGGAAACTGGAGCGCCCGGAGGAAACCCACGCAGACACGGGGAGAACATGCAAACTCCATGCAGGGAGGACCCGGGAAGTGAACCCAGGTCTCATAACTGCGAGGCAGCAGCGCTACCCACTGTGCCACCGTGCCACCCAGGATATTCCATTTTTTAATAAACTTACCACAGTGTCCAAACTTCTGTCTTCACGTTGTCATTTTGTGGTGTGGAGTGTTGCTTGATGGGAGAAAAAAATGAAGTTAAAGGATTTTAGTGCAAAGCTGCCACCCAACATAATGTGTAAGAAGACCAGGGGCATGAATAGCTCTGTATTCTGTATTCACTTTATACACGTCTTCTTGGCTCACAGTGTGGACTCCTATGGCCAGTGTGTTGTGGTGTGATTCACAAGGTGTCAAGTGAAGACCTCAGCTGGACTTTCTGTGTCCTCCTGAGAGAAGACCTGCATAAATGTGGGACACCATTATCTACAGTGCATCCTGAAAGTATTCACAGCGCATCACTTTTTCCACATTTTGTTATGTTGCAGCCTTATTCCAAAATGGATTAAATTCTTTTTTTTCCTCAGAATTCTGCACACCACACCCCATAATGACAACGTGAAAAAAGTTTAATTGAGGTTTTTGCAAATTTAATAAAAATAAAAAAATTTAGAAAGCACATGTACATAAGTATTCACAGCCTTTGCCGTGAAGCTCAAAATTGAGCTCAGGTGCCTCCTGTTTCCCCTGATCATCCTTGAGATGTTTCTGCAACTTCATTGGAGTCCACCTGTGGTAAATTCAGTTGACTGGACAGGATTTGGAAAGGCACACACCTGTCTATATAAGGTCCCACAGAGCACAAACCAAGCATGAAGTCAAAGGAATTGTCTGTAGACCTCCGAGACAGGATTGTCTCAAGGCACAAATCTGGGGAAGGTTACAGAAAAATTTCTGCTGCTTTGAAGGTCCCAATGAGCACAGTGGCCTCCATCATCCGTAAGTGGAAGAAGTTCGAAACCACTAGGACTCTTCCTAGAGCTGGCCGGCCATCTAAACTGAGTGATCGGGGGAGAAGGGCCTTAGTCAGGGCGGTGACCAAGAACCCGATGGTCACTCTGTCAGAGCTCCAGAGGTCCTCTGTGGAGAGAGGAGAACCTTCCAGAAGGACAACCATCTCTGCAGCAATCCACCAGTAAGGCCTGTATGGTAGAGTGGCCAGACGGAAGCCACTCCTTAGTAAAAGGCACATGGCAGCCTGCCTGCAGTTTGCCAAAAGGCACCTGAAGGACTCTAAGATCATGAGAAAGAAAATTCTCTGGTCTGATGAGACAAAGATTGAACTCTTTGGTGTGAATGCCAGGCGTCACATTTGGGGGAAACCTGGCACCGCTCATCACCAGGCCAATACTATCCCTACAGTGAAGCATGGTGGTGGCAGCATCATGCTGTGGGGATGTTTTTCAGCATCAGGGACTGGGAGACTAGTCAGGATAAAGGGAAAGATGACTGCAGCAATGTACAGAGACATCCTGGATGAAAACCTGCTCCAGAGTGCTCTTGACCTCAGACTGGGGCGACGGTTCATCTTTCAGCAGGACAACGACCCTAAGCACACAGCCAAGATATCAAAGGAGTGGCTTCAGGACAACTCTGTGAATGTCCTTGAGTGGCCCAGCCAGAGCCCAGACTTGAATCCGATTGAACATCTCTGGAGAAATCTTAAAATGGCTGTGCACCGACGCTTCTCATCCAACCTGATGGAGCTTGAGAGGTGCTGCAAAGAGGAATGGGCGAAACTGGCCAAGGATAGGTGTGCCAAGCTTGTGGCATCATATTCAACAAGACTTGAGGCTGGAATTGCTGCCAAAGGTGCATCAACAAAGTATTGAGCAAAGGCTGTGAATACTTATGTACATGGGATTTCTCAGTTTTTTTATTTTTAATAAATTTGCAAAAAACTCAAGTAAACTTTTTTCACGTTATCATTATGGGGTGTTGTGTGCAGAATTCTGAGGAAAAAAATGAATTTAATCAATTTTGGAATAAGGCTGTAACATAACAAAATGTGGAAAAAGTGATGCGCTGTGAATACTTTCCAGATGCACTGTAAGTCCGGACCTTTACCACATTGTTCCTCAACTCACTTTTGGATTACGAGTCGCCATCTTTGAGTCAGAAGCTCATAAAGGACACAAAAGCCATTTTAGCAGCTGACTAGCTTACGCCCAATTCTCCGCTCTATATCTTTGTGCAGTAATACACAGAATAACCCAAATCCCATGTTTAATTGCGTTTCCCCAAGTGGGTAATCAGTGATGACAAATCGGTAAAAGTGGTTCCCGAGGTCGAAAAAGTACTTTAGCAAATATTGTGGCTCCCTAGTCGCCGAACTGTTGAACTATCAGCTGAAAAGATTGAAGTTTCACTCGTCTGCCGCTGACTTGACGGTGTGGCGCCATGCGCTAACATTTTTCTCAACAGGGAAGCTTCTCCGTGGTTGTGAATTATGCGTCTCTTTGCAGCGCCGTGTCGAGCTAAGAAACCCAATGTCACGGGTTCAATCTCATCATGGACTGGCTCTGCCATCCCAAATGTGTCATTCCGCCTGCCTGGGCTTCAGCTGTAGAAACGCGGAAAACCTCAGGCGCCCCCTAGTGGCCACTTTGTTGGCCTGTGATTTACAAGGCTGCTGTACAACCAAAAAACCCCAGTGACTCGCTAAATGACCCCCAAGACTAACTAATATGAAAGAATACAAAAGTAGAGATGCATAAATCACATAAGACTGTAATTTATAATAAACTTTTAGCAAAAAGCTGACGCTCCCAACCCGCCCAGCAAGCCACTAGTCGTTGAGGCGTTGAAGTGAAAAACTGAAACAATATTAGGTTCAATCCCCATCACTCGCTGTGTCGTCCCAAAGAGTCATTCAACTTATCCGGACCCCCACTATAGAAATAAGACCTCCTTTATGTTACTTTGGCAGACGGCATAGCCCCCTAGTGGGTAAGCTGTTGAAGCGTAAACCAAAAAATGTCATATTTTAATTCCCCGGCACTGACAGGCTGTGCGATCCCAGATGAGACATTCAGCCTGTCTGGACTCCAGTTGTGGAAATCTGGACGCCTCTGAGCCATTGTGAATTGTAATTCTGTTTGGCAGACACTGCGTCTAAAGTGCTGGACGGTGATTTATCAGATGGTGGGTAATAGGCCACTTACTGTGAGACCCTCCGTGTGAGCTACTGTATAGCATTACAGCTTTATTGAGTCATTTCTGCCGTGTGTACAGAGGGCCGTGAAAGTCTCACTTGCTATATTAGTGTGATTTATAAGTGTGTGCCCCCTAGTGCATAAGAAGAGAAATGTTTGGTTCTGTCCAAATCACCACTGATGCACACTGCCCTCCGAAAAGACTTCTTCTCAGGCGGGAAGCTTGCACGTCTCTTTGGTGGGAGGTGTGGCCACCTAGTGGCTGGGCAGCTGAAGTATTTTTCATGATATCACAAGCTGAAGACTCTACCAATGACTTCCTATTGCTGATATACATAAACCACCGTAGCACTAAAATGTGTAAGTGAAGCCCCCCTTAGCAGTTAAAACATTGTAATATGTGGCAGACTGCCAGGGCCCTTACCCAGCTGGGACACCTCCGTAATGGAAGAACCAGGAGAGACAACATGTACAGGGCATTACCTCCCCTGGAGCGCTAGGTGGTGGCCTCTCTGGATTCCCACAGGGCTTCATGGGAGTTGGAGTTTGGCACAGCCCAGTTGGGTTGCTGCGGGGACTGGCCAGCCCTGCTTTATTGTGTTTCCACGTCACCTGGAAGTGCTTCTGGACCACACTAAGGGGCCACCGGAGTGCAGGATTAAAGGAGCCACCTCATGTTGTTCCAGGAGCCAAAGTCAGGAGGATGGTGACGAAACTTGTGGGAGGAGGAGTGGAGGTGGACAGAGCGAGATGGAAGGAAGAGAGAAAGAAAAGAAGGAAACGAGAAAAGAATCGCCGTGTGCTTTAATTTGTATTGGTGCTGGTGCTGTGGGAAACGATAGGGAAAGCATTTCCCACAAATAAAAACATTTGTGTTGCCGTGCTGAGCTTGTGCTTTGTGTCTGTCTGTGTTGGGTTTGGGGAGCTGGAGCACCCCCTTCAGGCCACAAATGGCACCAAGGACATTACAGGTACTGGCGGCATGGATGACTCACGACTAAAGTGGATATGTTTAAACCACTCTACCATTATGAAAATGTAAGAGTGCCCCCCCCAGTGGCTACAGTATTGTAACGTTACACATGACGTCACCGGTAAAAACCACATTAATGACTTGCAGTTTTCTATAGCAGATGTATTTAAATGACTTCAGCATTGTGATTTGTAAGAGTGCTCCCCCTAGTGGCTAAGATATTGTAACCTTACACATGGCATCACAATTTACACCCATAACTCATAGATCCCTACAGTGGATATGTTTAAAGTGCTGTACCGTGGTGATTTGTAAGTGTGGCCCCCTAGTGACTTATGTTATACTGTACATGACATAAGTGGTAAAGACCACAATGATGACTCACAGCTGCCTACGGCACATACGAAAATGATATATAAGTATGGTCCCCTAATGGTTAAGGTATTGTAATGTCACCCATGACATCACCGGTGAAGACTTCACTGGTGGCTTACAGCTGCCTAGAGTGGATATGTTTAAACCGCTGTACCTCAGTGATATATGTCACCCCCAAGGGTCTACAGTACTGCAACATTATACGTGATGTCACTGGCAAGGACCACACTGGTGACTTGCAGTTCCTAGAGCAGATGTGTTTAAGCCACTCTGTCATTGTGATTTGTAAGTGTAGCCCCCTAGTGGTTAATGTTATACATGACGTCCTTGGTAAAGACCACACCGATGGCTCACAATTTGTGATAAGGAAGTGTGGCCCCCTAGTGGCTAAGGTTCTGTAATGTTATCCATGACATCACAATTAATTACCACACTGATGGCTCACAGATACCTATTGTGATTTGTAAATGTGGCCCCCCAGTGGCTAATGTTATACTTGATATCCCTGGTAAGGACCACACTGATGACTTGTCATTTCCTACAGCAGTTACACTTAGACCACTGTGCCATTGTGAGTTGTAAGGTAGCCCACTAGTGGCTTATGAAATAACTGGTAAAGGCCATACTAATGACTCACAGTTTCCTCTAACACAGGGGTGTCGAACTCCAGTCCTGGAGGGCCGCAGTGGATGCAGGTTTTCATTCTAACCATCTTCTTCATTAGTGACCAGTTTTTGCTGCTAATTAACTTCTTTAGCCTTAGGTTTCATTAACTTGACTCAGACCCCTTAGTTCTTTCTTTTTCCTTAATGAGGAGCCAAACAATAATGAGACACAAAACAAGCTGCCACATCACCAGCTAACCACATTGTCTGAAAATAAAGAAAGTTGAAGGTCTCAGTAAGGCTGATCTCCGAGGTCACCAAAACATCTTGACGGTGTTCTTTAGAAAAAACAGAAAAATCAACAGTTTGGGAAATGTCTGCTGTGGCAGAATGAGAGCAGCAACAAGCCATGGAATTAAGTAACTGGTTTATTTAACAGCAAGAATTGGCTTCTCATTAAGGAACTGGCTGGAGTGAAATTGGCAGGAGTTTGAAGCCCCAGTTTAGCTGGTCATCTGTTAGCTCATTTCACATCTCATTTCTGTTTGGCTGCCATTTAATGAAGAAGTGAATCAATTCAGAGGACTGAATCCTTAAAAACGGGGCTATTAAAATGAAGGAAAAACAAGTTAATTAGCAGTGAAAACTGGTCACTGATTAGGAAAAGGGTTAGAATGAAAACCTGCAGCCACTGCGGCCCTTCAGGCCCAGAGTTCGACACCCGTGCTCTAACAGATACCACTGTGATATGGAAGTGTGGCCCCCTGGTGGCTAAGGTATGACATCACAATTAATGACCACACTGGTGGGTCACAGTTACCTACAGCAGAGATGTTTAAATTCTTGTACCTTTATGATTTGTGAGTGGCTAATGTTAGTGGCACATGTTATACATGACATAACTGGTAAAGACCACCCTGATGACTCGTCATTTCCTACAGCAGTTATTCTTAGACCACTGTACCATTGTGATTTGTGAGTGTGCCCCTCAGTGGCTAATGTTAAACATATTCCTTATGAGTATCACACTGATTTGTCATTTCCTCTAGCAGATTTCTTAAACCACTGTATCATTTTAATTTGTAGTTGTAGCCCCCTATTGGCTTATGTTATACGTGACATAACTGGTAAAGACCACACTGATGGCTCACTGTTTCCTATAACAGATACTACTGTGATGTGGAAGTGTGCCCCCTAGTGGCTAAGGTATTCTAATGTTATACATGATGCCCCTGGTAAGGACCACCCTGATGGCTCACAGTTACCTACAGCAGAAATGTTTAAATTCTTGTACCCTTATGATTTGTGAGTGTGCCCCCCAGTGGCTAATGTCATACTTGATATCCCTGGTAAGGACCACCCTGATAACTTGTCATTTCCTACAGCAGTTATTCTTAAACCACTGTATCATTGTGATTTGTGAGTGTGCCCCCCAGTGGCTAATGTTATGCATGATATCCCTGGTAAGGACCACACTGGTGATTTGTCATTTTCTACAGCAGATCTGTTTAAACTACTGTACCATTGTGATTTGTGACTGTGGCCCCCTATTGGCTTATGTTATATGTGACATAACTGGTAAAGACCACTCTGATGACTCACGGTTTTCTATAACAGATACCACTGTGATATGGAAGTGTGCCACTTAGTGGCTAAGGTTTTCTAATGTTATGATTTGTGAGTGTGCCCCCCAGTGACTAATGTTAAACATGATATTCCTTATGAGTATCACACTGATTTGTCATTTCCTCTAGCAGATGTTTTTAAACCACTGTATCATTACAATTTGTAAGTGTAGCCCCCTATTGGCTTATGTTATACGTGACATAACTGGTAAAGACCACACTGATGACTCACGGTTTCCTATAACAGATACCACTGTGATATGGAAGTATGCCCCCTAGTGGCTAAGGTATTCTAATGTTATGATTTGTGAGTGTGCCCCCTTGTGGCTAATGTCATACTTGATATCCCTGGTAAGGACCACCCTGATGACTTGTCATTTCCTACAGCAGTTATTCTTAGACCACTGTATCATTGTGATTTGTGAGTGTGCCCCCCAGTGGCTACTGTTATACTTGAAATCCCTGGTAAGGACCACCCTGATGGCTCTCAGTTGCCTATAGCAGTTTCATTTAGTCCACAGTACCACTGGGAGTTGTTTGTGTGGCCCCTAGTGCCCAATGTGTTGAACTTTAATCCCAAGAGCTCTGGGCCAATCCACACTTCATTGTTTATCAGTGATGTGGCTGAACAAGTACAGAAGCAGTTGAACTCTAGCACACTTGTAAAATGTGCAAAGTTATAATTTACAGTAAAAGGCGCTATATGGAGGAGTTTGTTGTGTGGCTTACCTGACTCCACCCACTGACACTTTACGAGGTAAATCTTGGCCCAGTCAACAAAGCGAGGTCGAGGGCGAGGTGGTGAATTGGGGGTTGAGGTGATTTGCCTCAGCACCGTCTAAGAGCGAGGATGACTGTGAAAGACGCAGCTGAAGATAACTGAGAAAATGAGAAGAGACACTGGAGTGGTGTGCTGAGTCTGCAGCGGGACGCCTCGCTTGAGCCGCTTCTCGACCTGCCGCATCATCAGTCCTGAGGTCAGCAGCCGTTCATCGGCTCCCTCTTCTCGATGCAGCTGTCATTCCCGATTTCGGTAGATTCCCCAGAGCTACTCGCTGAGCGTGCTGACAGTCTCTTTATGGCTCTGATTGCATATCGATCGCGTGTCTTCTGAACACTTTATTCCAGTCTGATCGGACCCGAGCAGTGAATGTGGCTGAAAGATTTTAAAAGCATGGATCGCGTCAGAAGCTCTGCAAGTATCTCAGACAGCTTCCGGCAGCTCTTTTGTCCCTAAAGGTGTTCCCGGTCACAATTTGAGTGACGGGGGTGATTAGTGGATGGGATGTAATGACCTCTGTCTGCCCTGTTCTGTCGTCCATCTGGGGTCCGAACTGCACAGATGAAGACAATTTCCATTCAAACGAGACCACTGCTTAGCTCTTTAATGCTCAAGTGAGGGCAACTTGCAAGGCTGAGGCGGATGACAGACTGCCTCTGTGTACCAATTTGTAAGGCACACA
This sequence comes from Erpetoichthys calabaricus, assembly GCF_900747795.2. Lineage (NCBI taxonomy): Eukaryota > Metazoa > Chordata > Cladistia > Polypteriformes > Polypteridae > Erpetoichthys > Erpetoichthys calabaricus. Next base: position 179,050,905 of record NC_041402.2, on the reverse strand, counting down.
GGAGCGCCTGAGAAATTGCTCTGACATGCGAGCCTTTGATCAGCAATCGGAGTCGCAGGCAATCGCTTTGAAGGCCCTCCGAAATGAATTGCAGAAACCGGTGAGGCGTCAGCAGAGTGCCTTTGTCAGGCTGGATCCGTCTAATTACCCAAACAATGAGTGGTGCTCATTCCGTTGAAGTGTTCTGGGGAGGGGGGGGGGGGGGGTGGCAGGGGGGTGATTTAGGGGGGGTTTGAGTAGCTCAACACTTTGTGACCTTTTTCATTATATGACCTTGTTGTACACATTGTTAATACATGGAATTGTCTGAAAGGGGGAGTCCTGTCTGGGAATTTCTCTTAAGTGCAAATGTTTTGACCTTTTCATTAAAGAAAGGGAGTGGGCGTGGCCTATCGGAAGTGGGTATGTCCTATGTTTATGAGAAGCCAAAAACCTTCCCATGATCCCCTTGGAGTTAGTTAATAAACCTTCAATCGAATGGCATGCTGGATCACCTGGGCTCACAAGGAATGATCTCTTGTGTAGCTGTTTATCTCTAGCAGGATTGACTACTGCAATGTGGTGTTCACTGGATGTTCAAACTGTTCTCTATACAGCCTCCAGTTAATCCAAAATGTGGCTGCAAGAATTATTACAAGAACAAGAAAATACAAACACATAACTCCAGTTCTTAAATCCTTATACTGGCTCCCGGTTAAGTTTAGGGCAGATTTCAAAATCCTTCTTTTAACATATAAAGCATTAAATGGCCGAGGTCCGGCTTACTTGTCTGAACTTATCATGAATTACAAACCTGAGCACACATTAAGATCTCAAGATGCTGGTCTGCTTATGGTTCCAAGGATTAATAAAATAACAATGGGAGGTCGAGCTTTTAGTTACAGGACCCCTAAACTGTGGAGTGGTCTTCCTGCTACTATATGAGATGCCCCTTCACTCTCAGGCTGAAGACTCACTACTTCAGTTTAGCACACCCCGACTAGAGCTGCTGATTAACTGTACAGACTGCAGTCATTTGTTAGTCATTAGCACTAAAACATAAGTAACATGATAGTTAGAATTGGATACTAACCCTCACCTATTCTGTTTCTCTTCTCGGTACTCAAATGTGACACTTGGTGCCACGGCCCACCTGCCAAGTTTTTTTGCTTGCCTAAGGTAAAGTCATTCCTGATGTAGGATCACAGGAATCGTGACAAAGAGGGGTCCTTTCATCGGATTGGCTGGCCCAACACTGTTTCAGCCGTGGAATGGCCAAATGGGGGAGGCAGCTTGATGGATGAGGTCTCCAGGAGTCTAAAATTATCCAAATCTTATTATGTGATATCATCTACTGTTAGATTCTGCTCCATACTTCTAAAAAAAATTTTATTTTTTATTGAGGATTTGTTCTGTTCTGTGTATTGTATTGTATTGACCCCCTTATTTTGACACCCACTGCACGCCCAACCTACCTGGAAAGGGGTCACTCTTTGAAGTGCCTTTCCTGAGGTTTCTTTCATTTTTCCCTCCTAGGTTTTCTTTGGGAGTTTTTCCTTGTCTTCTTAAAGAGTCAAGGCTGGGGGGCGGTCAAGAGGCAGGGCCTGTTAAAGCCCATTGCGGCACTTCTTGTGTGATTTTGGGCTATACAAAAATAAACTGTATTGTATTGTATTGTATTGTGTAGGGTTGGGGGATAGGGTTTAAAGGGGTTATTGCCAAGACCACAAGGGTTGATGGTGATCACAAACAAGGAAACACAATGGTGGATGGTGGCCCCTTGCACATTTCACAGTTAAAAAAGGGGTCGTGGCTTCCAAGTGACATCACTGATGATGTCATTTCAAATCCATAGGGGGATTTTGGCCATTTATAGGTGAAAGGGGCTGGAGATAAAGTTAGCAAAAAAAGAGCTGTGGCTTTTGGAGATCACAGACATGAAACTTGGGGAGGGACTTTTAAAAGGGGGCTTTAACAAGATATTTTGTGTTTTGATCTATAAAAATACTTCTTTTTTTTGTCTCAACAAGCCATAGGTTTATGGTTACTCTCTCCGTGATGGTATAATTTATGATTTTTATTTCATTTAGAATTTTTAAAGCCAGCTCCCCATTTTTGGACATGTGTAGGCCAAAGCCTGCAGGTAATAGTTGGGTTCTGGCTGTCTGTAAGTCCATAACTGGGTAAGCCTATAAAAGTTCTGACCTGCTTTTTGTGACTTTTTACAGGCCTTACACCTTTTCACCATGTTTGTCACTCCTATATAAATATTATGAATCTGCCTCCACAAGCTAGCAAAGGGGCGAGGCCTCCAAAAAAACCCAAAGAACAAATCTCACCCAGGGCAAGCCTGACCCAGGAAAATATGAGGTTTACAACCTGACTAGGCCAGAAATGGAGGTAAGCTTTAAATAAAGGACAGAAAACAGCAAACAGTTCCAAAAACTCAAAGTATCTCAGCGGGGTTGTGGGGGACCGTGTAACTCCATCTGGAGCAGAGATAAGTCCCATAACGAATAAAAAAAAAAGATTCATTACCAAAGAAAGGGAAATGCAGAACAAAAATCTCAAAAAAGACAAACAAGACAAAAAACAGTTGCTTATAAAAGCAACGCAAAATAATCAAGTCCCAAAACGCTAAACAGAAATTAAAATCCTTAAACAGAGCAAAAATGTCAAAAAGCCAGAAAGAGTAGGAATAAGCAATAAGCGGAGTACTCACCAACAGCAGCGTGTACAAAGTACTGTAGAGAGACTGCAAATGCCAGGAGCCTTTATAAAGCAGGGGGCCGTCCTTGAACAGAGATTGACAGGTGGCCCCGCCTCCTGGGGAACTACCCACAAAAAACAAGCGGCTTGACATAACAAGCATCCATATATAGAAACCAAACAATTAATAAAACTAGCAAAGAGACACAACTGAATAAAGAATAACAGAACAATTAAGTAATTAAAAAGGAATGAAAAAGACCTGAAAAGGAATTGAACTCTTTCGAGCACACGTGTCGATTTACAACAACATATAGCAGCATCTTCACGCAGCTGCCGGCCGCTACACGAAGCATCGAGCACTACGATCAGCTGATATTGGTACATCACTTTCGCTTTCGATCTCCAGATCATTTGCATCAAAATCGGAGTGCGATAAGTCAGCAGTAATAATACGCAAAGCGTTGTCTAACTGCTGTGCATACCTGCCGGACTCTGAAAAAATATTCAGCACTCAACGAGTTAAACATAAAGTGGGGCGGACCCCGGCATCATGACATCACGAGGTCATTTGAATAATTTCCTGCACTTTTGTGCTCATTTTGGTTTGCTTGGCTGTGCAGCTTTCTCCGTGCACATGCGGAGGCAAGGTGTGCCCGCGGTCACAGTGGGAAAGCTTCTTGTGGTGTTTTAAAAGTAAACACGACTCTGTTTGCATTAGCGAGCACTGCTGCACATTTTAAGGGCTGAAGTATACCGGGGTCGATCCTTCCTCGATTCATGAGAATCATGGTGTGGACTTTGCTTAGTGTTGTCGTCGGCAGTGGACGTCAACGGGCGTCCCGCTCCTCCTTCGTGCTTAAACTCTTGTCCAAACGTTTCTGAACTTCTCCATTCGTTCGCAAACCTTTCGCCGTCTTCATATTGTGCTGGAAGCCCTCTGTGGATTTTGGCTTCTGCGTCTTCAGCCCATAAAAAGCGGACCACCACTCGCTGCTCTTCTTTGGTGCAAATGGAGAGCGGGGCGACCACGTTACTCCTAGAGAAGAACAAGAGATGGATCAAAGTTGAAACTTGACCACTGTCGCTACAGACACACCATGTTTCCACAGTTTCAATGTTTAGAGTCTTCCAACCATCCATTTTCCAACCCGCTGAATCCGAACACAGGGTCACGAGGGTCTGCTGGAGCCAATCCCAGCCAACACAGGGCACAGGGCAGGAACCAATCCCGGGCAGGGTGCCAATCCACCGCAGGACACACACAAACACACCCACACACCAAGCACACATTAGGGCCAATTTAGAATCGCCAATCCACCTACCCTGCATGTCTTTGGACTGTGGGAGGAAACCGGAGCGCCCATGCATGGAAGGACCCGGGAAGCGAACCCAGGCCTCCTTACTGCGAGGCAGCAGCGCTACCCACTGCGCCAGTTAAGGAAGGGACTTCTGGAGGAAGCATTGGAGGGAGGACCCGGGAAGCAAACCCAGGTCCCCAGGTCTCCCAACTGCGAGGCAGCAGCGCTACCCACTGCGCCACCGTGCCGCCCCGTGTTTAGAGTCTTAATATTCTCAATTGTAACGTACCATTTCTCACTGTCTAATGGAGGTCCATAGGGGGCTAGATCCCTGGTAAAGGAGCAAAAAATCAAATCAAACTCATAACAACTTACCTTGAAATAAAACGACACCCCACATTTGGGATGACATTTGTCATTTTTAACTTTCTGGGTGTGGCTCTCTTAGAGAGCTAGGACCAAAAGTAAAGAGTTAAATATCAAAAATATGATATGCGTGATCAGCAACTTCGAAATAGCAAGTGACACTCCGCGAGCTTACATTACTGATCCCCATGTTTCCAGAGTTTTATGAAAAGACGTAATTTTGACCCAGTGCATCCATTAATTTAAGCAGGGGTGTCAAACTCCGGTCCTGGAGGGCCGCAATGCCTGCAGGTTTTCATTTTAACCACCTTCTTAATTAGTGACCTGTTTTTACTGCTAATTAGCTTCTTTTGCCTTAGTTTTAATTAACTCCACTCAGACCCCTTAGTTCCTTCTATTTCCTTAATTAGCACCCAAACAATAATGAGACACAAAATGAGCAAACAGATGATCAGCTATCTGAACATAAAGAAAGATGAGGGTCTCAGTAAGGTTGATCTCTCAGGTCAATAATCAGAAACAGAAAATCAACAGTTTGGGAAATGCCTGCTGTAGCAGAATGAGAGCAGCAGCAAGCCAAGGAGTTAAGTAACGGGTTTAATTAACAGCAAGAATTGGCTTCTCATTAAGAAACTGGATGGAGTGAAATTGGTTGGAGTTTGAAATCCCAGTTTAGCTGGTCATCTGTTGGCTCGTTTTACGTCACATTTCTGTTTGGCTGCCATTTAATGAAGAAAAGAATCAATTGAGAGGACTGAATCCTTAAAAACAGGGCTATTAAAATGAAGGGAAAAGGAGATAATTAGCAGTGAAAACTGGTCACTGATTAGGAAAAGGGTTAGAATGAAAACCTGCAGCGGCCCTCCAGGCCTGGAGTTCGACACCTGTGATTTAAAGGGTCGGTTCAAGTGCTGCCGATTTACTCTTTATCATAATGATGTAATTTCCAATACAAAAAGGACTGAAAAAAGAAGATGTTTCATAACTGGAGGGCCAAAAACAGGGGAGAATCCACAAAGCTTGACGTCGTCCATGACCGGACATCAAGACCAATCGAACTGCATGTCATATGTGGAAGTTTTGTCCTGCCGGTGAGTCAGGTGACAACGGCTATAAAACACTGAAGTGATTTCAAAGCGTTCAGATGTAATTCAGATGAACACCGCATTCCAGTAACAAATCGGATTAAAGCCGAAGAAAAAAAAAAATACAAAACTTTACATCGGGTCAATTTCAGCTTCCTTTTCTGTTCATTATTGCAGTGCAATGAACGTAAGAAACTCCTGAGTACAACAACACATCTGCCAGAAATCCATTTTCTTCTGATAGCGAAGTTAACGAACATCTCCTGAACATTTCTGAAGGACTTGGGGGCTGGTAGCAGGACAGGCACTCCAGCCATTTAAAAAAAAAAAAAACCCTCACACTCTCCCAGTGTGGTGCTGAGGTGTCACCCACTGCACTCGGGTCCCAATCCAGGTGGTTCGGCCACGTGCTATCAGCGCATGCTCCCAACCTCATATCTGCTGCAGGGGTCTCGTCGTCTGCCACATTATTGTTCACGTCAATGCCGGTGCGGACTGCAGTCAGAGGGCACTTTTGGTGGTAAAGCTTCCAGAATCGCCGATGTTACCCTTTACCACTCTTAAAAATACTGCTTCTTTAATGGCATTTGATGGTTCTTTACTGGGATGTGTGATTCCTCGTAGAACTAATTGCTTGACGGGTTCGATGCGCATGAATTTGGTTCTTTGCACTATAGAAATAAACCCCTGAAATCTAATATATGGTAAGCTACCTAAGAGGAAACAGCAAATTAAGCAAATATGGACTTAGGCTGATGTGTGAGCGTATGAGGCAAGAGTCCCTTTAAAACCATGGAACCCTCTGGGATTTCACAAATCTGTAATCATCTATTCATGGCTTTACGGAGCCTGATACAGATCTAACCAAAAACGGGTTCTTTCTGGAGCCTTCATGTGGATGGATCTTTTGGGAAACAAAAATGGTTCCCGTATGGCATCGCTCTAAAGGAGCACTCGGCGCCTTTATTTTTAAGAGTGAACGTGTAAGGTCAGTCGTATTCGCCTCAAGTGCCTTATGGCACGTTCAAATTATTATTTTGTTTTATGTTAAAAGCTGCCAATCTCACGTTTAAATTTATTTGCTTGGCAGACTTTTTTTTATCCAAAGCGAGTTACAAAAGACGCAAACATAATCGAGTAATTTTAAGCTAGGGCCTGCGTCATTTTTTTTTAGTAGTAAAGCAACATCTTCTTTCTCGCTGTCTTTTTATTTATATATATATATATATTTTTAATTTCACTGGTCTTCAGGGACTCAAGTTTTGAATGACCATCCATGCGTACTGTTCCGTTTTTGGTCGCACCGTAACACATCGAATGTGTGACCTATAGACACCTGCTCTGTTCATGCCTCACCCATATCAACCAATCAGGACTTTTGAAAGATTTTTTACCAGGATCTGATTGGATAGGTTTAAAATCTTGCGGCAGGGGTGTGTGCTGCATTGCAGATTGTGGCGGAGGTCCGTGCTGTCGGTGAAAAATTGCACTTTTTACGTTATTTGGCTTTTTTTTTTAATTGCTTATATATACTAAGGTCTCTTAGCAGGGTGGGCCCCCGGGTTTGCGTCGAAATCACCTTAATTGTAAATCGGGTGTTGTGCCGAATTCACTCGACACCAATTGTCTTTGATGCGTCTAAAATAATGACATTTCTATAATCTACAGGCCAGTATGTGACAGCAGATGAAATCTGGAGTGTTACTGACCATTCAGTGTGGAATTTGGGAGAGATATCGACATCCAAAAATCCAGCCGCAGCTATGGTTGAATAATTTTACCTGACGTTGACTACAGTAACACGGAAAAAGCAAATTAATATGATCTTTCGGTCGCTATTGGATATGAGTCAATAAGCAGCACTTATATATTTACCTTACAAAAAATAAAATAATACAGTAGAACCTCTGGTCACGAACGTTTCCGAACACGTACACCAAGGGGTTACGATCAAAACGTTTGTCAAAATTTTGCATCTGTTCACGACCACACGCTCTGGCGGCGAACAAAAACACTGGCGGCCAGTAACCCTACGCGCGTTCGTAAGCGCCAATGATTTCCCATTTTCTTTTGTTTGCGTGTACAGGGCCTAACAAAGCAGCTGATATTGCAAAAGGAGTTATAATGTTAACCAAGCAGAGGCCTCGAGTTGTTGCTAGTGTGCTTGAACGAGAAGCAATTTTCAGGGGATAGCGTAAGCGAGTCGATCATATGCGGGAAAGGCTGGAAAATTCATGGCGATTTGCTGAAAAAAAAATCCGTCTTCGAGTGGCGAAGGTGAGGAATTTAAAGCCAGTAGAGGATGGTTTGAAAAATTTCACAAGAGAAGTGACATTTAATTTTTTCCCTGTGCTTAAAACTCATAAATTTGTTTACAGCGAGCGGTTAGTAAGGGTCTAGCGCGAACTCTTACAATGTAAATTTTCTCTGTTGTTCAATGTTTTCTCAGTGTTATTCAATGTTTTTACATTTAGTTTACTATTACACTGTGCATTCTATGGTGTCATTAACTATTTTTATGCTTAAAAATATATATATTTTCATACAGTTCGTACGGTCTGGAACAGATTAATTGTATGTACATACACTCTTATGGGGAAATTACGTTCGGGTCGCGACCAAATCGAGATCCAGAGTTTTGGAACGAATTACATTCGTGACCAGAAGTACCTAGGGGTAATTGGAGAGGGGGCCTTGTGGATTCGGCAAGACATCTGTCATGGTCCCACCGGTCCAAGCTCATTTGGAGCCCAAAGGGTTGGACCGACGTCGCTCCTCGTTGTCCATAGCGGGTTGTCGGTATTATCAGACTTGGGTGACCTGTATGTGTGTGTGTGTGTATGTGTGTGTGTGTGTTTCCCACTCGGTGTCAGGAGTGCGCGCTCTCCCGGTGGCACTAACGGCGCCCTTTCGTGTACATCGTAGGTGCGCGCGCCCCTTGGTGTACGGAGCGTGCGCACTTTCATTAACCGCGCCCACTCAATATCATCAGAATTCGGCACCCGTTGGGTTTGTTTGAGGTTCCCCTTGGTGTTCGGAGCCAACGCCCATAAGTCAGAGCCGTCTTAACGTATGGGCAACGGCACTGGCCAGGGGCTCCAGGGGCATCCCACGATGTTTCTGATGTCTACTGCATGTTTCTGTTTTGCTTGAGCATGGGAGAGAGAGAGAGAGACAAACCAACTCAGGATCGCACAATAGTCCCGAGTGCAGCCATGCAACGGGTGACACCTCAGCACCGCACAGTTCAAATGGAATGGAACTGAATGAGTTTTTTAATGGTGACTGGAGTGCCAATTCTGCCACCAACCCCCAGATTTTTGGCGCTATATAAATAAAAGGTGCTATATATATAATTTATCATTATGAAAACAGGGGCCCCAGCGAAGTACTTTGCTCCGTTACCTATGATGCTGTTAAGACGGCCCCTGCTTTCATAAATGGCGCCCCACAAATGACAGCTCCCTAGGCGGCCGCCAGTGTCGCTTAGTGGATTGAGTGGCTCTGCATGGTCCTATTTACTAAATCAAAAAACATGTGGGAGAATGCAGTCATGTCCACAACATCTAGTTGGATTTTTCACACTCAGGTGTCCATTTTGATCATTTGTTTATTTGTCACTTATACAGGCGGCCTTCCATCCACCCATCCATCCTCTTTCTCTTACTCGTGCTTGTGCGGTCTTGCAGCCTACACAAACAGTGACGAGCAAAAGGCAAGAAAGAACGAACGCGGACAGATCGCCATGAAAGACGCGGTTAGCCTCACTGGTTGGGCAGAAAGAAACAAAATTGGGGGGTTTGGTGTTTAGCATAACGAAACAAGACGTTCACACCAAAGGCGATCGAGTCTGACGCCGCGCCGTATCCTCTCTGCGTCTGCGAGCCCGCAATGTTTAGCCACTCACCTGCGACAAGAGTGCGACAATATTCGGACACTCTGGAGAAACGTCAGAGCGTTGCAAAAATACCGCTAATGTCCACTCTGTGAAGATCATGCTGCCCACTGAAATATGACAGTCCCTTGAGGGTGAGTTCCGGGCATTGAGAGCCGTGTGGCGTATAGTGGTTAAGGGTTTGGACTTAAACTCCTGAGGCTGCGGGTTCAATTCCTGCTACCGACACTATGTGTGCGCACGAGCAAGTCACTTCACCTGCCTGTGCTCCTACTGGAAAAGCAAATGAGATTTCAAATGTTGTAAGTCGCCTTGAGGAAGACGTCAAGGAAAAAAATGCAGCGTTGTTTTCAAATTATGCAATGCAACTCAATCCATCCAGTACAGTGAATTTACAGGGGGTGTCTGAATACCAGAAGAGAAAACCGGCAAGACGTGCAGACCGAGCCCATGCACGAAATCGGGGTCAGTAGCACTCCGCGTCCACATCGTACATTTAACTGCCATGAATCGCAGATCTTATTTCAGATCTTGAGGCGCATCCCGGCAAAGAGACAATTTATTCAAATAACACCGGAAAAAATTCTACGGAACGCAAAGTTTCCAGGCTGTGAAATTATACTTAATGCACTTTTTTATGAACTTTTTTTTTCATTCCTCAAAATGAAATCTGATCTGTACTCTAAATTCACCGCCTAAACGATGAGCGAAAATAGAAAGAAAATCCATTTGAGAAAATTACATTTTTAATTTACTTTCAATTAGCACAAATTATCACGAGCGCTCTTTGCGCGTAACTGATATACAGCGCGCCCACCCACACGCACATATGTACCCACCCGGTTTACCGCACAAATAATTGGATTTTCGTTGAGTAAATTGAGATTTTAATTCTGCAGCGATGGGTTACCGTTCTCATAGTATACCTTTTAATTCTCGTTTCTTTTATTCGGCATTGTATAAAAAATCAAGGTGCCAGAGCGGTCCTTCAGAGCGATGCCATAGAGGAACCATTTTCAGTCCCCAAAAGACCCACCCACATGAAGGGTTCCAAAGTGACCCTTTACTTATTTAAATCTGTAAGAGGTTCCATACAGTAAATAACCAAGAAGAGATGATAACAGAATCGTGAAATACCAATGGCTCCCCATTTTAAAAGGACTGATTCTGCACACGTCCAGTAACAAAGGCTAAGCAGGCTTCATTAATCTGTTAGTGTCCGGCTATAGTAGCCTACTAAACATTAAAAAATGCATTTTGTTCTGCACAACAGACATTTTTTGAAAGTACAAAGGACCGACTTCATGTGCAAAGAACCTGTCCCATCATGGAATGGTGCAAAGTCAAGCAAAGGTTCGACAAGTTACCACACAACCAAGTGAAGAACCATAAAGTGCCATTAAAGAACCAGCATTTTAAAGAGTGTAGTTGAAAATGGTAGAAATACTACTGTGTACTTATTTAGAGATAGTTGGAACACCTACCAAAAATGGCTTCAAAATGACTAAACCATTCCGCTGTAACCAGCCCATTAGGAGCCCCTTGAGCTGACTTCTGTAATTCCGGTGCTAGAGTGCTGATCAAAGACTTTCATTCAGCCCTCGACACCATCATCCCCCAGGAGCTCATGGAGTAGTTGAGTCTTCTGGGTGACAACACTTCCTCATGCAACTGGAGAGACCATCAGAAACATCACTTCCAGTACCATCATGCTGAACCCTGGCACCCCCCAGTGCTGCATATTCAGCCCACTTCTGTTGACTCACCCCACTGTAAGACTGCATACAGCTCCAACTCCTTCATTAGGTTTATGGATGACACAGTGATGGAGGGTCTCATCAGCAATGGGGGGTTCTCGCTGGGTGCTCTGGTTTACCCCCACAGTCTAAAGAAACACAGGTTAGGTAAATTGGCAATCCTAAATTGGTCCTAGTGTGTGTATGTGTGTGAGTGCGTGTGTTCGCCCTGTGATGGACTGGTGCCCTGTTCAAGGTTGGTTCCTGCTTTTTGCCCTGTGCTAGCTGGGAAGGGGTCCAGAAGACCCTCGCAAGTCTGTTCAGGACTTAGCGGGTTAGAAAATGACTGAACAATTTATGTATTGTTTATTTATTTAGTACTATCTGTAGTGTAGTATAGTATAGTAAATTATAGTATAGTATGGTGTAGTGTAGTATAGGATAATAATAGTATGGTATAGTATGGTATAGAATAGTGTAGTATAGTGTAGTATAGGATAGTAATAACATGGTATAGTATAGTATAGTATGGTGTAGTATCAGATAGTTATAGTATAGTGTAATGTAGTATAGGATTGTAATACTATGGTATATTATGATATAGTATGGTATGATACAGTATGGTATAGTATGATATGATATAGTATGGTATAGTGTAGTGTAGTATAGTATAGTATGGTATAGCATAGAATGGTATAGTATAGTGCAGTATAGCATAGTGTGGTGTAGTATAGTGTAGTGTCGTATAGTATAGTATAGCATGGTGTAGTGTAATGTAGTATAGGATAGTAATAGTATAGTATAGTGTAGTGTAGGATAGTAATAACATGGTATATTATGGTATAGTATAGTATGGTTTAGTGTAGTATAGGATAGTTATAGTATAGTGTACAATAGTAATACCATAGTATAGTATGATATAGTATGGTATAGTATGGTGTAGTGTAGTATAGGATAGTAATAGTATGGTATAGAATAGTGTAGTATAGTATAGTATATTATAATATAGTATAGTGTAGTGTAGTATAGGATAGTAATAACATAGTATAGTGTAGTGTAGTATGGTGTAGATCAGATAGTTATGGTATAGTGTAGTGTTGTGTAGTATAGTATAGTATGATATAGTATGGTATAGTATAGTATAGTATAATAATAACATAGTATAGTGTAGTGTAGTATGGTGTAGATCAGATAGTTATGGTATAGTGTAGTGTTGTGTAGTATAGTATAGTATAGTATGATATAGTATGGTGTAGTGTAGTATAGTATAGTATAGTATAGTAATAACATAGTATAGTGTAGTGTAGTATGGTGTAGATCAGATAGTTATGGTATAGTGTAGTGTTGTGTAGTACAGTATAGTATGATATAGTATGGTGTAGTGTAGTATAGTATATTATAGTATAGTATAGTATAGGATAGTAATAACATAGTATAGTGTAGTGTAGTATGGTGTAGATCAGATAGTTATGGTATAGTGTAGTGTTGTGTAGTATAGTATAGTATGATATAGTATGGTATAGTATAGTATAGTATAATAATAACATAGTATAGTGTAGTGTAGTATGGTGTAGATCAGATAGTTATGGTATAGTGTAGTGTTGTGTAGTATAGTATAGTATGATATAGTATGGTGTAGTATAGTATAGTATAGTATAGTATAGTATAGTATAGTAATAACATAGTATAGTGTAGTGTAGTATGGTGTAGATCAGATAGTTATGGTATAGTGTAGTGTTGTGTAGTACAGTATAGTATGATATAGTATGGTGTAGTGTAGTATAGTATATTATAGTATAGTATAGGATAGTATAGGATAGTAATAACATAGTATAGTGTAGTGTAGTATGGTGTAGATCAGATAGTTATGGTATAGTGTAGTGTTGTGTAGTACAGTATAGTATGATATAGTATGGTGTAGTGTAGTATAATATATTATAGTATAGTATAGTATAGGATAGTAATAACATTGTATAGTGTAGTGTAGTAAGGTGTAGATCAGATAGTTATGGTATAGTGTAGTGTTGTGTAGTATAGTATAGTATATTATAGTTCTTTACTTGTCTTGCACTTATCCAGTGCTTATGTACACGTTACACTGTGGTCCTGGGGAACATTATTTCATGCCACTGTCTGCTGCAAAATGATGTAGGGATGGTATGACAATAAAATCACTTAACTTGGCTAGAAGATGAAGGATGAGCAGGTTTATTCCGGCCAGGTGGTGAAAAAAGACCAGGGATGGAATAGAGACTGAGCTGTGCCCGTGGGAGACCATAACTGGTCCAAGAGGTGGGTCAAGAAGCACAGGACTAGATAAAAAAGGTGTCATGCTGTCATCTCTGCTGTCCCATACATGTCCTGCTCTTTCTTTACCATTCCATCCAAAGGGCGTATGCCAGGCCACGTTAGACCAAAGACCAATCAGCACACTAAGATGGAGGCCCCCCTGGTAGCTCAGGCTCCAAGATGAACTGCTTGCTCTCCAGACTGTATTGGTATGAGTTTGCCACCACTCATTTTCCTCAGGTGATGTTTTATGCTCAACTGAAAAGGTCAAGTAAATCTATGAATAAGAAGTGTAACCTTCTCTCACCTGGTACTCTATATAATTGCTTAGGTTTATAGACTTAAAAGAAAGGGTGACGTAAATAATAAATACAATAACATTCAGCCCTGATGGGACCACACTGGTAAGAGTAAACCCATAAAGGCTAGAGATGGGATTGGGACATTGTGTTAGGACCTGCGTAATAAAGAGACTGAAAATGGAGAAGAGAGTCACCCTAGGATCCTACCACAACAAAAACTGTGGGCTTTCTCAATTTCAACTTCACTTCACTTGCCACTCACTTGAAGATGTGAGAAGTCCACTCAGGTGGGGAAGGTCAAGCTTAGCAGGAGGGACGAGTGCAGTGAGGCACTCAGGAGCTCGATGGACCATTACAGAGGGGGGTGTTCTCCTTCAGCCGTATTCTGTCCTCCAAATCCAGAGGCCTGCGTTCACCTGAGTGAGGATGCACAACAAAGATGGGGCTAATTTACCTTCTGTGAAAGTAACACCTTTCCTTAGTAAAATATCATCTCGTTGTTCTTTAAAAATACAATAGTTACTGTGTACAATTGTTACATCACTCACTGATTAGGTCACCGAGTGTGAAAGGAGCTAATAAGTCAGTAGTTGCCATTAGCAACCTTGCATTTTATAGTCCAGCGCTTTAGCCATTTAGCTCACCTTCGAACTGACAGTGTTACAAGTGACGAGCTGCTTCCTCTCTTAACAGATGAGGTAGTGGCAGGTGTGCTCACTGTGACAGGGGACAAAAGTGAGGAGGACTGGACAGTTTGACCACTAGGGGGTGACACTGACTTGAAATTATCACTTAAAAAGTATTTTGTCCCATATTCCTGCAGTTGTAACAGGGGCAGTAGGGAGACTTGGTTTGGGTCACATAGTGCTCAGCTATAAAGGGGTGACACAGCCTGGTGATTACACCAGTTTTATTAGGTGATAAAGAGAAGGACAACTGGAGGCCCTAAGAAAAGTTTAACGCAATATCCCAAAAAACAGAACACAAATACATGCTCGGTGGTGCAACAGAAATCAGGCTACTTAAGTACCATCTCAGCCAACGTTAGGAAAAGGAGCTCTCCAGTCATGGAGAGTTGTGTCATGTGGAGAAATGACAAGGTTAGCAACTGCACCCCCTCTCATCCTGGGGTGGTAATTGCACACCTTCTTAGAGCCTGAATGGTGATCTTCAGGTGCCCACATATTTCAATAAAGATACACCATATATTAGCTATGATTACCATCAAAGACAGGTAATAGAATACATTTAAAAATATCTAATATCTCTTGCCCTAGCATTCCATCCATCCATCCATTATCCAACCTGCTGAATCCGAACACAGGGTCACGGGGGTCTGCTGGAGCCAGTCCCAGCCAACATAGGGCACAAGGCAGGAACCAATCCTGGGCAGGGTGCCAACCCACCACAGGACACAAACAAACACACCAAGCACACACTAGGGCCAAGTTAGAATCGCCAATCCACCTAACCTGCATGTCTTTGGACTGTGGGAGGAAACCCACTCAGACACGGGGAGAACATGCAAACTCCACGCAGGGAGGACCCGGGAAGTGAACCCAGGTCCCCAGGTCTCCCAACTGCGAGGCAGCAGCGCTACCCACTGCGCCACCGTGCCGCCCCCCTAGCATTCCACATATGCTTTACCTCGATATTCTTATGTGTCTCAACCTCTATTGCATGGCTTTCACTCTCTGTAAAGTCTGCTTCTCAGATGGTGTCATTTCAAGGCTCTTTGCTCGCCATTTTTTGACTACCACCAATTTTTGACAGAACCCCATTACCCACAGTGAAAGCATCATTCATGTTCTAGTGAATACTACCCATCTTTGAAGGCAACTCTCAGCATTCCTCCTACTCCTTTACTTCACATCCTTGTGTGTCTTAACCTGTCTTGCCCGGCACTTCCTCTGTTGATCACTTCACCAAAGTCAAACTGACCTATCAAATTGCTCAGAGGGTCCGGACACATATCACCACACAGTAGCATTAGTATATTCCATCCATCCATCCATTGTCCAACCCGCTGAATCCGAACACAGGGTCACGGGGGTCTGCTGGAGCCAATCCCAGCCAACACAGGGCACAAGGCAGGAAACAATCCTGGGCAGGGTGCCAACCCACCGCAGATATTATATTATATTATATTATATTATATTATATTATATTATATTATATTATATTATATTATATTATATTATATTATATTATATTATATTATATTATATTATATTATATACTGTTCAAAAAAGTTAGAGGCACACTTCTTCATGAGAGTATAGCATCAAGTCAATGACACTTGTGGGCTATTGATCTGCTCAGTTAAGTAGCAGAGGGGCTTGTTCATCAGTTTCAGCTGCTTTGGTGTTCATGAAATTACCAACAGGTGCACTAAAGGGGCCACAATGAGACGACCCCCAAAACAGAAACGGTTTAACAAGTGGAGGCCACTGACATTTTCCCCTCCTCATCTGTTTTGTCACTTGTTTTCCATTTGGCTACGGTCAGTGTCACTACTGGTAGCATGAGGCCGTACCTGGACCCTACAGAGCTGGCACAGGTAGGATGGCACATCAATACATGCCATTGCCAGAAGGTTTGCTGTGTCTCCCCACACAGTCTCAAGGGCATGGAAGAGACTCCAGGAGACAGGCAGTTACTCTAGGAGAGCTGGACAAGACCCCTCATAGAAGGTCCTTAACCCATCAGCAGGACCCATCAGTATCTGCTCCTTTGGGCAAGGAGGAACAGGATGAGCACTGCCAGAGCCTACAAAATGACCTCCAGCAGGCAGACCACTGGTGTGAATGTCTCTGACCAAACAATCAGGAACAGACTTTATGAGGGTGGCCTGAGGGCCCGACGTCCTCCAGTGGGCACCGTGGAGCTCGACTGGCATTTGCCATAGAATACCAGAATTGGCAGGTCCACTACTGGCACCCTGTGCTTTTCACAGATGAGAGCAGGTTCACCCTGAGCACATGTGACAGACATGAAAGAGTCTGGAGAAGCCGTGGAGAACGTTATGCTGCCTGTGACATTGTTCAACATGACCGGTTTGGTAGTGGGTCAGTGACTGTATATCTGGGTAGGCATATCCATGGAGGGACGCAAAGACCTCTACAGGCTAGACAGCAGCACATTGACTGCCATTAGGTATCGGGATGAATTCCTTGGACCCATCATCAGACCCTATGCTGGTGCAGTGGGTCCTGGGTTCCTCCTGGTGCACGACAATCCCCGGCTTCATGTGGCGAGAGTATGCAGGCAGTTCCTGGAGGATAAAGGAATTGATACCATTGACTCACCCCCCCCATGCTCACTCGCCTGACCTCAATCCAATAAAACACCTCTGGGTGAGACATTATGTTTTGGTTCATCCGACGTCTCAGACTGTCCAGGAGCTCAGTGATTCCCTGCTCCAGATTTGGGAGGAGATCCTCCAGGACAACATCCGTCGTCTCATTAGGAGCATGACCCCCCCGACACTGTCAGGCATGCATACAAACACGTTATGGGGGTTGGCAAACAAACTACTGAGTATGATTTGGAGTTGCTGCAATGAAATTTCAGCCAAATGGACTCGCCTGCCTGCCACATCAGTTTTTCCCTTTGATATTTGGGTGTCTTTAAATTCATCCCCCTGTTGATTGATCATTTTCATTTCCATACTTTCATTCCTAACACATCACTATGTCCGTCCATAGCAGTAGAGATAGCCAGCAGGATTTTTTCCCCTTTAAGATCTGATGTGTTTTCAAAGTGTTTCTTTAATTTTTGTGAGCAGTTTATTATATTTGTGTTGACAAGCTGCATCAGCCTGGAGATGGTTCACCAACAGCATGAGCTGCTATTCCATCCTTCAAGTCAGCATCTTCAGAACCAGCTGTAGAGAAGCCCATAAAAATGGAAAGCCTGCCAAAGTCACATGATTCCACAACAACGAAGATGTCCTTGCACTCACAGTGGGTGATGTCCTCCTTAGCGCTCAAGATCCCTGCTGATGTGCCTTTGTTATCGACCGCAAGGTTGCACTGGAAGAGAAGACCAACCCGACATTTCAAAGAGTTTGTGTGCCATTCCAATGAGATGGAAGGGGTTGCAGGGAGGGCTATTGATGGCATCCATAAGTTGCATTAGCATGGTATTGAGTCACCAGCCCTGTCATCATTCAAGTTAGAAGCTTGAGTGAGAAATGTCAAGCCTGGCAAGGTTGCATAATTCCAATGAGTGCTACAACAGCGAGTGGTCCTGATCAGCACAGTGAAGACTGATGTGAAAAGTGAGAATCCAGCAAGCAACATGCAGCACTACATTGGTGTCAGCAGTGGGATGTGTAGGTGTTTTGTCTTGGTAGAGTAATATATATTGCTCTACTTTCCCCTATTGTATTATTAATATGTAGCCTTAGAATGCCTAATCTCACAGACTTACCACTGTTTATAAGGTATTATTGTATATAACTTATCCCCACCTTCCCTTCTATATCTATAACCTCAGGCAATTAGATGTAGTAAAAAGACAAGCAGAAGTTAAGTTACACATAAAATAATGTATTATTGATAATATTCATAAATAATAACAAAATGCAAAGTACATTTGAATATTGGCAACCATACAACCTGATTAAATGGTGATGTGTAGTTCAGGCGGCACACAGACTTGTAGTTACTTAAATGTCTCTAGTTAAGGCATCATTGGTGCTCAGCTTTCAGCCACATGTCTGTTCAAAATGGCTGCTGAGCTGTGCTCTTCATTGTGTTGTCTTCATCATCACAGGTTAGCAAGAGAGAGAAACGTCTTCATCATATGTTGGTTGGTAAGAGAGAGATACTTCTACATCATCACAGGTTAGCAAGAGAGAGAGATTGTGAGGTTAAACACATACATTTATAGATGTTCTGTCCATCCCCTAGAGCCAATAGGACATCATGGTACTTAAAGGCCTCTGAGATAAGCCAATTCCAAACAGCCATACCTCAGACCAATGGGGGAAATAGAACATCTTAACACCTGCCCCCAAACCATATGTGAAAGTACACCTTGGCCTATTTGCGGGGGTAGAAATGACTTTAGCAAAGAAACACTCGGCAAACTGGTTTAAAACACATCCCCCAAATCCTGACGTAAAATTCAAACAGACCCATTTCTAAGGTCGGGGGTAAACACTAAATTACATTGCTATGCCTAAATTACAAATAAAGACATACAAAATATTCATCAAGTTATATGCAAAATCTCACATCACAACAGTAGGATACCTACGTTCCAACTAAGCAAACAAGCCAAGTGTCATTGAGACTGAACGGACTTTCTAGACTCTGCTAAGGAGTTGCTGGAGTGTCCCGAGGCTGAGATCTGGGACCATTGGCAGCATCAGAACAGGAAGGAAGAGAGATCTTTGACCTCAACCCTACTGAACACGTTTGGAATGAATTGGAATGATGATCATCAGAGGTGACTGTGTGCAGATGGTGCAGACCTATAAATACCTGGGAGTGCAGCTGGATGATAAATTGGACTGGACTGCCAATACTGATGCTCTGTGTAAGAAAGGACAGAGCCGTCTATACTTCCTTAGAAGGCTGGCATCCTTCAACATCTGCAATAAGATGCTGCAGATGTTCTATCAGACGGTTGTGGCGAGCGCCCTCTTCTACGCGGTGGTGTGCTGGGGAGGCAGCATTAAGAAGAAAGACGCCTCACGCCTGGACAAACTGGTGAGGAAGGCAGGCTCTATTGTTGGCATGGAGCTGGACAGTTTGACATCTGTGGCAGAGCGACGGGCGCTCAGCAGGCTCCTATCAATTATGGAGAATCCACTGCATCCACTAAACAGGATCATCTCCAGACAGAAGAGCAGCTTCAGCGACAGACTGCTGTCACCGTCCTGCTCCACTGACAGACTGAGGAGATCGTTCCTCCCCCAAACTATGCAACTCTTCAATTCCACCCTGGGGGGTAAACATTAACATTATATAAAGTTATTGTCTGTTTTTACCTGCATTATTATCAATCTTTAATTTAATATTGTTTTTTGTATCAGTAAGGTGCTGCTGGAGTATGTGAATTTCCCCTTGGGATTAATAAAGTATCTATCTATCTATCTATCTATCTATCTATCTATCTATCTATCTATCTATCTATCTATCTATCTATCTATCTATCTATCTATCTATCTATCTATCTATCTATCTATCTATCTATCTATCTATCTATCTATCTATCTATCTATCTATCTATCTATCTATCTATCTATCTATCTATTATGAGTCAGGTCTTCTCATCTAACATCAGTACCTGACCTCACAAATGCTCTTTTGGCTGAATGGGCCCAAATTCCCACATTCACACTTCCAGATGTTGTGGAAAGCCTTCTCAGAGGTGTGGAGGCTGGTATGGAGGTACAGAGTGGTGGGGTCACTCCATATTGATGCCTATGGTTTTGGAATGGAATGTCCAACAAGCTCATATATTGTAAATGTGATGGTCAGGTTGTTCACAAATCTTTGGCCATGTATTGCAAGTAATGAAAGGAATATAGCAAACAATCCCATGGTGTCCATTTCACTCATCCCACCCAAACCACCCTGTAAAAGAAGACCATAAAACACCACATGATGTTGGTGTTCGGGAAGATTGGACCCCCATAGATACAGAAATTTCAAGTGTATAGGAGAGGTCCATCAAAAGGAAAAACTTAACAATGAAGACTGAGAACGTGACACCCACTGGCCCAGCAGACTGCCATTTCTCTGTAAGGGAAACAAATAATTAAAACCGACTTTGTTATAAATGATGCCATATTTCCAGAATTTCACAACTGCCAGGTGACGCAGGACAAAGGCCGTAGCTACAGGTCCCCCATTCTGTTGCGTCTTTCTTCATTGTTGCACCACACAGTAATTTCTAATTAAGCCCCCAGCTGAATAAGTCAAATGGTGGGAATGGGAAGTGTGCCTCCCCCTGGCAGTGGCCGCGGGTTCTTCAGCTGCCTGCCCGAACCTCACGAAGAAGAAGTGAAGCCATCATGTGACATTTTAATTTGTCTCGGAGCTCTTCGCAGCGGCACGGCGGAGAAATTGAACTCGATAAATGAGTTCCGTGGCACGTAGGCTGCGATCTTTTACTCAAAACTTGTTTGTCACTTTCCATTAAAAAAGCAATTACAGTACAAAATAAAAAGCCTGTTAGTTATGAAGGTTCCAGTTAAACGGCTCAGGCCGCCGCCACTGCCGTGAGGTGTCTTTTGGAAATGCAGACCGACCTATTGATGGAGTCATTCCCATTGATCGAGACCTGCCACAGACGGCTGGAGACTTGCGTCGAGATTTAGAAATGGAAAAAGGGTCCCTTTAGGAGCTCAACTGAGAATTCACATACAAAAATGTCTGCGTGTATGTGTTTAGTTATCATAAATATAAAGCTGCAATCTCAGGAATGAAACAGAGGTGGGAATGGTGGCAGACAAGTGTCAGGGTGCATGTACGGGCAGCTACGGCAACTTTGGCTTCTTTGGGGTCTTCTGTGGGAAGAGACCACCAGGACCCTCACATTCTAAGCCAATTTTTAATGCTCAGCATCCCTGGGTTAAGATATTAATGAGTGTGGTTTGGGTCGAATATTCTTTTGCATATCTGTAGGACCACGTCTCCGTTCTGTTGTAACCCTTAGGATGTCTCCATAACCGTTTGATCTGAAAGGTTCAGGGAGTTAGTGTGAGGCAAAAGTATACATGAAGAGAGGTCTGGACATGGCTGAGGGCAAAAGACTGCAAGAACAAAGGATTGGACACTAGTGGAGAGAGGAAAACATACAAACTTGTAATATCTATCATATATAGTGACTAATACACTTTAAATTGCCTTTATTTGTGTAATCATCTTTATACCTTTTGTGACAGCTAGGGGGCACCATTGAGGCCCATACCCTGGATACAACCAACACAAATACAGTCACGGGTTTAAAACAAAGGGTTTTATTATACTAACTAGCTGTGTAAGCCCGTGCTGATAGAAACTATTGAAATCGTCAGAAATAAAAAATTGAAACATCGAGATGTCAGGTAATTGAAAGGAATGACTCTGGGCATCTCTCTCCTAGGAGGAATCATTTTGCCAACGTGCTGGCCTTGCTTGTGCATTAGACGCTAAGCAACTGTCTTTCTTCAGAGGTTTCGTTTTGCTTGTTTATCCACGGAAGCGGCCCCTTAACCCCAACTCCACCACTCACTTCCGGGCCGGACAGACAGACAGACAGACACACACACACACACACTTCCACACATAGACGTTTATATATAAGATACCTCACAAAGAGTTCTTGAACAAATGATCCTTCCTTCCGTCTCTTCTCATCTCATCTCTTCTCCATCCTCCTCCCTCCAGTAAGTGTTACCTTCCTCCTGACTCTAAATCTGCTGGAGGAGGCTGGACGGCTTCCTTTTATGTTGTCCCTGGGGGTACTTCCAGTGTCAGGGCATAGCCAAGTCAAGCGGAAATCCCAAAAAGTAGGGACCGTGAATCTCTGCAGCATTTCCTGTCGGCACCCGTGGGACTAAACAGGACTGACTCGCGGCACTACATCTCCCATTATGCCCTGCAGGTGTCCACATGGTTACTGAGTGTTATAGTAGGTTTTGTTATTTTTAATGTCACTGTTCTCTGTGCCCACTGTTATGGACTCATTCATACAGGCAGACCAAGTATGGTACACAGAGGCACCGCATCTTCATTTAGAATTGCCGAGCCAAGCACAGGACTAGACAGCCAAAAGACAACTGGAGAATTGAATAATCAGCCTAAAGACAGACTAGTATATTTCTGTCTTTTGTCAGCACATTATCCTTGTTGGGAGAATGAGAACTGTATGTAGGCATTGTGCTATTCCTGTATTTTTGAAGGTGGGGTTTGAGTCCTTTCCTGTCCTTGATGGACCCAAGAGAAGGAGCCTGCACATGGAGCAACCCGAATATAAGGATGGACCTACGGCCCACACTTTGAAGCTGCCGGGCGGAAGATTATGTCTTCTGTCCGGTAAAAATCCTTTCAGCGTGGCAAACGAAAGATGGCAGACTGTGTAGGTCAAGATACCCACATGCTTGATATGTCTGTCATAAGCTTCCCGTTTGTAATACCGCGTGAACCCGTCAATAAAGAGCTAAATTATCCTTTTTACTTCTCGTGTAATCTTGTAACCGTCTTATTGCATGCTGGAGGGGGATAAAACCTTTTTATTTATAATTATTTAAATTCAGGTTAATTAAAACGCCACAATTGAAAAGAACACATTTCCAGAGAGCTAATGCCTCTTAAGGAAACACTGAGGTCCTGGGATGCTGTCATCTAGAGGACTGGGGGTTAATAATAATATTAAAAAAAAAAAACGGGAGCCTTCCCCTATTGCTCCTTTGTCTTGTTCTTCTGTCTGGTAGAAAGTCCCTAGACAGGATGCCAGATAAACCTGCCTGGCACTTGCAACGTTTATTTTAAAAATATTGAAATGGATATAACGGGTTGGATAATGGATGGATGGATGAAATTAATTTATTTATCTGATAAGACATATCTGCATATAGGTAACCCATAGATGAAATTCCAACACAGGAACAGATAGCCTGGGGGAATACAGCTGTCTGAGATGACGGGACATGAACAGACTGGCAGCTGGACTAAAATGGGGGCTAATTCTGCCTGAGTTGAGTCATTAAGATCTACACACCCACTGGTGCAAGAGGAGTGACAATGGTGACAAGACTGGACTTAAATGAAGGCCTGAGAGAGAGAGAGAAAGGGAGAGAGAGATTGAGAGAGAAACAGAAAGGGAGAGAGAGAGAGTAAGAGAGAGAAAGAGAGGGAGAGAGAGAGTGAGTGAGAGGGGGAGAGGGAGAGAGAGAGAGAGTAACAGAGAGAGAGAGAGATTGAGAGAGAGAAACAGAAAGAGAGAGTAAGAGAGAGAGAGAAAGAGAGGGAGAGAGAGAGAGTGTGTGTGAGGTAAAGCGTCTCTCAACGGCTCCATTCATACAGAAGGCCATGCCAGACGCTATCAGAACAAACACCAATCAACACACTAAGACAGAGAGCCACCTGGTAGCCTGAACAGGATGACTTGATCACTACCCAGATTGCATTGATATTACTTTGCCAAAACTCAATTTCTCTGCTTATATTTTGGTCTCAGTTGGAAACCTTAAGTTAATCAATGAATAAAAATTGATTGTAATGCCTGTTCTGCTTCTTCTTCCTCTTCCTCTTTTCCCATTTCTATGTGCAGTCGATGTACACGATCAACCTTCTCCAAACACCTCGGTCCTGCACCTCTTCTTTGGCCAGACCCTTATCCTTCAAATCTTCTTTAACTTTATCTATCCACCTCTGAGTTGGCCTCCCTCATTTTCTCCTTCCCTGGACTTCCACTCCCATCACTCTTTTGCCCCCATACTCATTATCTCTCCTCATCGCATGTCCATTTGATTGCTTACAGTTATGGATGTTAAAGAAAAGGGGAAAGTGTTGAGCTACAATTACAATCAATCCTGACATCAGCCAGGGCTGTAGATGAGATTGGGAACATTCTGTTAAGGTCAATATGATAAAGAGTCTAAAAGGGGCAACAGAGTGCCCCTCTCATCCCACCGTGGAAAAATAGACACCAAATCAAAAAGGGTAGACAGGCATGAAGCCGGGACAAAAGTCAGCAAGTTTGAAAATGTGCGCAGTGGTGTGATGTAACGGCACTGACCATCTGTGTCAGCCTGGACCTGAGTCACAAACTGTTTGAGCAACACATATGAGAAAAAGTCAATTATGACAGAGACTGGGCTGACTGAGGGGCTACAGGGGATGAGTTATGAGAAAAGATTAAAAGAGATGAGCCTTTAAAGGGGATGAAGAGGAGACATGAATGATGTGTTTAAAGTTATGACACTATCAACGTCCAGACAGTGTTCAGAAGACATTAAGAAGACAAACAGAATGACAGGTTATATAGCGCCTTGATGTGTGGAGTATAAGTCCAAGGAGGTTCTGCTGAAGCTTTATAACACACTGGTGAGGCCTCATCTGGAGTACTGGGTGCAGTTTTAATCTCCAGGCTACAAAAAGAACATAACAGCAGTAGAGAAGGTCCAGAGAAGACCAAGTAGACTGATTGAGGGGCTACAGGGGATGAGTGATGAGGAAAAATGAAAAGAGCTGAGCCTTTAAAGGAGATGAAGAGGAGACCTGACTGAAGTGATTAAAATTATGAAGGGAGTGAGTCCAATGGATTGAGACAGTGATGTTAAAATGAGTTCATCAAGAACATGGGGACATGGTTAGAAACATGTGACAGGTAAATTTCACACAAACATTAGGACGTTTTTCTCCACTCAGAGAACAACAGACACATGGAACAAGTGACCAAGTCGTGTGGTAGACAGTCAGACTTTAGGGACCTTCAAACCTCCACCTGATGTTATTTTAGAAGAATTAAGTAGGGAGGACTGGTGAGCTTAGTTGGGCTGAATGGCCTGTACTCATCCAAATTGTTCTAATATTCAGTGGCTCACCTCTCAGCTGCCAAGGCTCAGTATTCGTCACGTTTGCCTTCATGACACTCGTCTTTCCTTTGTTAATGTAGAGAAAAGCCAAGCAAAATGACACCTTTTATTGGCTAATTCAGCTTGGGCAGAAGTGGCTACAGAGTTATTAGTCTTATCTTGAATCTGCTGAATGGAGTTTTACAGGCGTGTCAGGCCGTCAGTGAAGTCGAGATCATCGAACTGCACCCACGGAGTCTGCCGAATTCCATTCCATATTTGAGTTGTCGGTGTTTTCATAATGGAGTCAATCCCGAGCAGGAATAGAAGCGATGAGAGTAGGCCGCCTTGTCTTACTCCCGATTCTTAGTGAGTTGTCCACCATGGATGACTTTGCATGTCAACCCTTCATATGAATATCCAGATGACATTCAAAATGCAAGTCCAAGCAAAGTAATGAATCATCCCCTGATTTTTTTCTTTGACATCTTATAAAGCATTTTGAGATAAATGTTGTGTATGCAAAACAAAAAAGGACATAGCAGCAGTAGAAAAGGTCCAGAGAAGAGCGACTGGGCTGATTGAGGGGCTACAGGGGATGAGTTATGAGGAAAACTGAAAAGAGCTGAGCCTTTAAAGAAGATGAAGTGGAGACCTGAGTGAAGTGTTTAAAATTATGACACTATCAACGTCCAGACAGTGTTCAGAGGCCATTAAGAAGGCAAACAGAATGTCAGGTTATATAGCGCCTTCTGTACAAGTCACAGGAGGCAAAGCCTCATCTGGAGTACTGGGTGCAGTTTTGATCTCCAGGCTACAAAAAGGACATAGCAGCACTAGAGAAGGTCCAGAGAAGAGCGACTGGGCTGATTGAGGGGCTACAGGGGATGAGTTATGAGGCTTTAAATGAGATGAAGAGGAGACCTTAATAAAGTGTTTAAAATTATGAAGGGAATGAGTCCAGTAGATCGAGACGGTGACTTTAAAATGAGTTCATCAAGAACACGGGGACACTGTTGGAAACATGTGAAGGGTAAATTTCGCACAAGCATTAGTAGTACTAGGGTGTTGTACCGTGTTAGCCATTAGACCTTCAGGTGAAGGAGCCTGAGTTGCCTCGAAAGCTTACATATTGCAATCTTTTTAGTTAGCCAATAAAAGGTGTCATTTTGCTTGACTTCTCACAAAAATTAGGAAATTTTCCTTCACACAGAGAACCATAGACACCTGGAATAAGTGACCCAGTAGTGTGATAGACAGACAGACTTTAGGGACCCTCAAAACTTGACTTGATATTATTTTGGAATAACGAAGTGAGTAGGACTGGCGGGCTTAGTTGGGCTGAGTGGCCTGTTCCCGTCTCGATTGTTCTAATGTTCTAATAATGCAGCCGTGAGGTTGATTTCATTGTGGAGGACATATATGTTCAGTGTGGACATACAGAGCGACGCTTACATTATTCAGATCACCTTACATTTCTGTACCTCAAGCTGCAGGACCCTTGAGCGGCCGTAGCAGAGCTGCGGTTTGCATGTGCCCCTCTCCTGGTGTTGGACCACCTCGGGTCTGTTTTGCCGTCAAGAGCGGCCATCGGACGAATACAAGAGAAAAAGATGCCAAATTTGCAAGCTGCAATGACCTCCCTCAAGGTAAATGTGAAACAGTAAACGTATCAGTAATTGAAGTCGCACAGAAGGCTTATCTGTTTTAAGACAGACGAGTCTGCACGCTTGCCGGTGCTTTGCAAAGGGAGATGGGGACTTGATGTTACTTTGGAGACTCTTAGCTAAATGTGATTGGTGGACCTGTCAGCCTGAATGTCCTGTTCTTATCACAATTTTATTTTTTGTAACATTCTAATGATCTGCCAGAAATGCCCCTTCAGTCTCAGCATTTCAATTCAAAATGAAGGCTCCCTACTTTGGTCTGCCATACTCTGAACTGAGCTGCTATACGCTTTGCATCTCCATTTGTCAGTCGCTGATACAGAAAACATATAAGCATTACAGCAGCTATTAAACAGTTACGTAGCCCCCTCTGCTCTGTGTCCCCTATTGTGGCACCACTGCCATACTGCCCAGCTATTCTCCTGACCATGGGCAAGACACAAGAAATGCACTATAGAGTATGGCCAAATGTTTATGGACACCTGACCGTCACACCTACATGAGCTTGTTGGACGTCACTTTCTCAGACCTAACGGACATTAATATGGAGTTGTCCCCACCTTTGCAGCTCCACTCTCCTTTCCACACACAAGATCTCGGAGTGCGTCTGTGGAAATGTTTGCCCATTCAGCCAACAGTGCCTTTGTAAGGTCGGGTACTGATATTGGACGAGAAGACCTGACACACAATTCCATCCATCCATTATCCAACCCGCTGAATCCAAACACAGGGTCACAGGGATCTGCTGGAGCCAATCCCAGCCAACACAGGGCGCAAGGCAGGAACCAATCCTGGGCAGGGCGCCAGCTCACCGCAGGACACACACACACCAGGGCCAATTTAGAATCACCAATCCACCTAACCTGCATGTCTTTGGACTGTGGGAGGAAACCGGAGCGCCCGGAGGAAACCCACACAGACACGGGGAGAACATGCAAACTCCACGCAGGGAGGACATGGGAAGCGAACCCGGGTCTCCTAACTGCGAGGCACCATGCCGGCCGACTCACAATTGCACATTCCAATTCATCCCTAAAGTCTTCAGTAGGACTGAGGTTGGTCATCTTCAAACTGCTGGCACAGTTGTCTAAGATAAGAAATTTGAGTCACGAGAGGAGACCATTCAGCCCGTTTGTTTAGCTAATAGCTAAGCTGTCCCACGCTGTAGCATTAACAGTACCCTTCATTGGAACCAAAGGGGCTGAGCCCAAATCCTGCCATTATCCTTATTCCACCAAACCTTACAGTAGACACTATGCAGTCCAGAAAGTAACAATCTACTGGCAGCCACCAAACCCAGATTCATCCATCAGACCACCAGACAGTGAAGTGACATTAATCACTCCAGAAACCTCCATCGTCCAATGGCGGTGTGCTTCATGCCACTCGAGCCAATGCTTGGCATTGCACATGGTGATCTTAGGCTTGTGTGCAGCTCCTCGGGCATTTCATAAAGCTCCTGATGCACAGTTCAGGTGCAGATGTTGCCTCCAGGGATAGTTTGAAACTCTGTTTTGTGAGTGATGCCACCGAGGATGGATGTGTCAGCATTTGGAAGCCCCACTCTGGAAGTTTGTGTGGTCTACCAGTTCATGGCTGCTCTGTTGTTGCTCCCAGATGCTTATACTTCATAATAATAGAACTTCGAGTTGACTGGGGCCGATCTGACTGGGGCAAGGGTGGCATCATGTGACAGTGCCACGTTCAAAGCCACTGAGTTCTCCAGTGCAACGCATACTACTGCCAATGTTTGTCAGTAGAGATCATAAGGCCATGTGCCTGATTTTGTGCACCTCTTAACAAACGATGTACCAGAAACAGCCAAACTCCATAATTTTGAGCATTTTGTCACGTCATCGTCCTAGGGCGACCATGTTTTCTCCTTTATACTCTTAACAGAATGCCTCAAATTCCATACTCCTACCACACTGTTAACTGCTGCTGTGGTCCAACATTTTCCCTCTTTCTTCTACATGCGTAACCTTGGCTAATTACTGTTATGGTGTGAAAGTTTGTATATAAGTTGATAAATATTTTGTACTAGCTGTCCCCTGTGGCTCCACTCACGTAGTAGTGAAACAGGACAGTGCCCGGCTCCCCACTCCTGACGTCACGCTTGACCCCTCCCTTCGGCCCGCAGCCTCTGTCTCAGATTAGCACGACTATATCGCTCCTGCAAGCGAACTGTGACTCTTAGCACAATGAGAAAAGTTGCAAAATCAACTGGAATGTTCAAGCAAATTACAGAAAAAAAGCCGATCTAAATCCGTGAAGTGATTCTCTCATTCGCTAGCGAAGCAGAGGTAAGGTACTCACCCCGAGGATGACACATGAGTGAGGAAGGCCCCACCCTGCTCCCGTCGGCCCGCTGCGTTTCTCTCGGATTCCCACAAATAAATCAGTGCCACAAGCGAACTTTGATACCTAGCATGATGAGAGAAGTCGCAAAATCAACCAGAATGTTCAAGCAAATTATAGAAAATCTGTGAAGTAGCTCTCTCATTCGCTAGCGAAGCAGAGGTAAGGTACGCCCTGAGGCCCCGTCCCTTCCCCTTGGCCCGCAGCCTCTGTCTCGTATTTGTGCAAATAAATCGGTACTGCAAGCGGCGTATAATACACCAGTAAATGAGTGAATCCACTTGACTTGCGCATTCCTAGTTCTCATCCTCTTTCTCTGTACATTTAGCATTCGTTTGCTCAGAGGTTGATGCGCGTGATGCTTCCTGAGCGGCTCTTCTTTTCTCCACCCTAGCGGCCGCTTCTTTACTTCTTTTGTCGGCATCTTTTCACGTTAAAACTGATTAAGTCAGTGTTTGTGTTGCAATTACTTAGTATATTTTCCTTAATTTTTCACTTATGCTGCCACTTAAGTCTTCAATCTTCCTCAAGAATGATTTAAGATATGAAGAGGTAGGGGAAGTGACAGCAAAGGTGGTAGGGAAGAGAGCGGCACCTGTACGCATACACCACACATCCGCCTTTCTGCCCGCTAGCTGAGAGTTAATTCTCTAATAAAATGAAATAAAAATAAAAAGAGGAGGACGGCACGGTGGCGCTGTGGTAGCGCTGCTGCCTCACAGTTAGGTGACTCGGGTTTGCATGTTCTCCCTGTATCCGCATGGGTTTCCCCCCACA
The DNA here is from genome assembly GCF_900747795.2 of Erpetoichthys calabaricus. Taxonomy (NCBI): domain Eukaryota; kingdom Metazoa; phylum Chordata; class Cladistia; order Polypteriformes; family Polypteridae; genus Erpetoichthys; species Erpetoichthys calabaricus. The sequence continues at coordinate 179,020,923 of NC_041402.2, read as the reverse complement.
GTCCAAAGACATGCAGGTTAGCTGCATTGGCGATCCTAAATTGTCCCTAGTGTGGGCTTGGTGTGTGGGTGTGTGTGGGATGGCGCCCTGCCCGGGGATGCTTGGTGTGTGAGTGTGTGTGGGCTGGCGCCCTGCCCGGGGTTTGTTTCCTGCCTTGTGCCATGTGTTGGCTGGGATTGGCTCCCAGCAGACCCCCGTGACCCTGTGTTAGGATACAGCGGATTGGATAATGGATAGATGGATGGTGTGGACTATGGCCGGCAGCTTATCCCGGACAATACCCACAGACCGGCAGGTGGAGCCCTTCCTGCAGTGTGGAGATGCCCCGAATTCCAGCAGGGCATCATGGACCTTGGAGTTTTCCTTCACTGCCCTGCTGGATACCATGGGGGCCAACAGAGGATGCTGTAGGGAGGCTCAAGGACGCGTATTATCCGTATAGCCAGGAAGTACTTCCCTGTCACGAGGATGGAAGAAATAAAGTACTTCCGGGCTAAAGAAGAAGAAGAGTTTTCACCTGACCCGGAAGTACTGGGTAATCACATGGACTGAAGGATCAGAAGCACTTCCGGGTCAAGGACTATAAAAGACTGTGAGAAACACCAGAGCGGAGCTGAGTTGGGAGAAAGGGTGACAACGCGTCTGGGAGTGGAGGATTGATTATTGAAATAGAGTATTGTATTATTTATGAGTATTGTGGAGTGGAGGGTGCTTGGTGCACATTATTGTTCAAATAAATTATATTATTGGACTTTTATCTGGTGTCTGGCGTCTGATCTGAGGGTTCAAGGGGATAACAGCACCCCCTATCTGTCACAATGGATAAAAAGAGGAATAACCTTGGAGGTCAATCATCACCCCGAAAGAGGACAGTAGACATCACGTAGTATATGTGTACTAAATTTCAGGTCAGTAGGTCAAACGGTTTGCGATCTACAGGTGATTTAAAATCCTGGACAGACTGACAGCCACGGTAGTGTATTATAGAAGAAGATAAGCACGATGAGAGAAGTCACAAAATCAACTGAAATGTTCAAGCAAGTTATAGAAATAAAAACACAATCTAAATCTGTGAAGTAGTTCTCTCACGAAAAGACAGACAGACAGACAGACAATGGATTTTATACAGTACTGTGCAAAAGTTTTAGGCAGGTGTGAAAAAATGCTGTAAACAAAGAATGCTTTCCAAAATGGAAGTGTTAATCATTTATTGTCATCAATCAACAAAATGCAGTGAATAAACAAAAGAGAAATCTAAATCAAATCAATATTTGGTGTGACCACCCTTTGCCTTCAAAACAGCATCAATTCTTCTAGGTACACTTGCACACAGTTTTTGAAGGAACTCAGCTGGTAGGTTGCTCCAAACATCTTGGAGAACTAACCACAGATCTTCTGTGGATGTAGGCTTCCTCACATCCTTCTGTCTCTTCATGTAATCCCAGACACACTCGATGATGTTGAGATCAGGGCTCTGTGGGGGCCATACCATCACTTCCAGGACTTCTTGTTCTTCTTTACGCTGAAGATAGTTCTTAATGACTTTGGCTGTATGTTTGGGGTCGTTGTCCTGCTGCAGAATAAATTTGGGGCCAATCATACGCCCCCCCTGATGGTATTGCATTATGGATAAGTATCTGCCTGTATTTTTTAGCATTGAGAACACCATTAATCCTGACCAAATCTCCAACTCCATTTGCAGAAGTGCAGCCCCAAACGTTCAAGGAACCTCCACCATGCTTCACTGTTGCCTGTAGACACTCATTATTGTACCGCTCTCCAGCCCTTCGACGAACAAACTGCCTTCTGCTACAGCCAAATATTTAAAATTTTGACTCATCAGTCCAGTGCACCTGCTGCCATTTTTTGCACCCCAGTTCCTATGTTTTCGTGCATACTTGAGTCACTTGGCCTTGTTTCCAGGTTGGAGGTATGGCTTTTTGGCTGCAACTCTTCCATGAAAACCACTTCTGGCCAGACTTCTCCGGACAGTAGATGGGTGTACCTGGGTCCCACTGGTTTTTGCCAGTTCTGAGCTGATGGCACTGCTGGACATCTTCCGATTTCGAAGGGTAATAAGCTTGATGTGTCTTTCATCTGCTGCAATAAGTTTCCTTGGCTGACCACTGCGTCTACGATCCTCAACGTTGCCCGTTTCTTTGTGCTTCTTCAAAAGAGCTTGAACAGCACATCTTGAAACCCCAGTCTGCTTTGAAATCTTTGTCTGGGAGAGACCTTGCTGATGCAGTAGAACTACCTTGTGTCTTGTTGCTGCTCAATCTCGCCATGACATGAAACTGTCTTCCACAACCTCACCTTGGTAGCAGAGTTTGGCTGTTCCTCACCCAGTTTTAAGCCTCCTACACAGCTGTTTCTGTTTCAGTTACTGACTGTGTTTCAACCTCCGTGTGACATTGATGATCATTAGCACCTGTTTGGTAGAATTGGTTGATCAGACACCTGACTAGAATCCTACAAAATCCCTGACTTTGTGCAAGTGGACCTATAAGAATTGATGCTGGTTTGAAGGCAAAAGGTAGGAACACCAAATATTGATTTGATTTAGATTTCTCTTTTGTTCGCTTACTTTGCATTTTGTAAATTGATAACAATAAACAATCATTATTTATATTTCTGAATGCATTCTTTGTTTATAGCCTAAACCTTTTGCACAGTACTCTACATGTATAGAGATGTCTTTAATGGTAACTTAGACAAAGCAATGTAATATTAGTTTTATATCATTGATAAGAACAGCAGTGGTTTGGTGGTTAAGAACTCTTTAAAGTCTTTGTAATTTTACGACAGGGTCAGGTGAAGTGCCTAAGACCAGTCTGGCCAGGGATTCTCTGCAGGACTCTCTCAGTCAAACCCACCACCTGCATGGAGGCCAACTACCCAGCTGGCAAGCTTCACCTTAACAAATGGCATTGGGGGGAAGTTGAGAAGCCATTGTGTTATACCGGAATTCTATTGGTCTGAAGTTGCCTGCCATTAAGTACCACGACACGCCCTATTGGCTGTAGGGTTTGGACCGAGAGTCCATACATTTGATTGCTTTACCCCTTTCTCTCTCACACACACCATCACCATGAAAGAGCATCTCACACTCCATGGACTGAAAAGAAGACCACACAGAGGAGCACAGCTCAGCAGCCATATTGAGACAGGCATGCGGCCCGTTCTGAAGAAAACTAAAAAATGAGGACTTAACTGGAGACATTTAAAGTAACTGACAAGTCTGTGTGCCGCCTGAAACTCCACATCAGCATTTATCAGGTTGTATGGTTGCCAATATTCACTTATACTTTGCTTATTGCTATTATTTTATGAATATTATCAACAATACATTATTTAAAGTTGTAACTTAACTCCTGCTTGTCTTTAACTCTATGTAATTGCCCGAAGGTTATAAATGTAGAAGGGAAGGTGGGGAGAAGTTATAACCCAATAGTGCAATAGTTATTATTCTTCCATATGTATTGTCACGCACGCGCGCTTAGGGAGCCACGGAAGGACCCAAGACGTAACGTGCAACCTCATGCCAGACGGGAATGGCGGAGCACTAACCTCTCTTTTTGTTTTCCCAGAAAGAAGGAAGCGTCGCCACCATGAGACCACAACTCGTCTCTGACCCCGCCTTGCCACTTACGCCCAGCCTTCCCCTCTGATGACATCATGGCTCCCAGCATCCAGTTCACCAACATTTCCCACCATTCCTCTGGCACTTCCGGTCCCTCCTCTATAAATGCCCCAGTTTGCCATTTGTTTGTTGTCTCGTGCTGAATGTACTTGGTACTCACTGGACCTTTTTTGTGAAATTGTGCAGACTGTACAGTATACGGGGCCAGAAAACCCCAAACCTTTATATGTTTCTTTGTCTTTCTTTACAGTATATAGTATCGCAGAACTTTTTTGCAACTTCTTTGCAACTTTTTGCACCATTTGTTTATTTGTTTATTTACTTGTTGTGTTCTACATATATGTCTGCACTGAAGGAGCTGCTTTTAATCTCATTGTACATGTGTATAGTGACAATAAAATGCATTCTATTCTATTCTAAAGTACAATACCTTAGACACAGTGCTAAGTGTAAGGGATGTCACACACGCGTGATTAGGAAGTCCAAAGGTGAGTGGTACTTCGCGAGGTAGAGGGTTGATTATGTGTGCTGATGTCTCTTTCTCTTTGCCAGCAGACATAAAGAAGAAAAATAAGAATGCACCTACCTTACTTCCGGGTTCACAAAATGGCTGCAACAACACCACACGCAACTTCTGCGATGTCACTTCCGGCTCCTGCACAGTGACGTCACTTCTGGCCAGCTCTGATGACATCACTTCCAACGCTGCCATAATGACGTCACATCCAGCCATTCTAGATAACGTCATTTCCTTCCACCATTTTGTCTATAAAAATGCCTTAAACAGAATGTACGATGTCTTCTGTGATCTATTTGGATTCATTTGGCCACATTTTTTTCGTCTTTATCTGTTGGGTCCTTCCCCAACTCTTTTTGAGTTTTCTTGCAAGTTATTTTTATCACAGGGATTTGAGGCATTCTGACAAAAGGCTACACAATAAAGAATACAAAAGGGAAAGTCGAGTAATAGAGAACTCTACCGAGACAAAGCAACTACCAGAGCTGGCAGGAGAGGAAGTCACACCTTCATTCCTTCATTGTAGAGGATGAGCTCAGAATTGCAGAGTGCAATGAGTGTTGGCAAAATATTATAACCTGGTAATAGACCACCAGGTGGCTCTCTGTCTTATTGGTTTCTGTTCTGACGTAGTCCGACATGACACTGGGGTAGAATGTCACAAACAGGCAGCGTGACTTGTCTGAATATGGCAGCCTACAGAAAGATGGTCTCCTCAGGATGGCAGAGAGAGAACGACTAGGCCTCTCTATCAGCCTTAACTTAAAGGAATGCTGTTGTCATGAACTAGGAGCTCTAAAGTTCACAAGTCACCAAAACCACTTCCAATAATGGCCACTAGCAAAAACAGAATCTTTATAAAATAAAAGACTTATTCTTCACCAAAACAATGAAGCTCCATGGAGCACAAAGGGCAAAATGGAATAGACACAAGGCAATCCAAAGCAAATACGAATCATCAAAAAACAGAGCATCCATCCATCCATCCCTATTCCAGCCCGCTGAATCCGAACACAGGGTCACGGGGGTCTGCTGGAGCCAATCCCAGCCAACACTGGGCACAAGGCAGGAGAAAAACAGAGCAAAATATCAAAAATCCAATAAATCAGAAGAAGTACAAAGTGTTGCAGAAAACACAAAAAAATCACCAAAAAGCTCTGTAGCGCATTTGAAATAAACCACCAGGATTGATGGGAAATCCTCCAGATATATTAAGTAAAGGGTAGTTCTTGGCAGAGATTGGCAGGTGGCCCCGTCCTCTTGGGGAACCACCCATAAAACACAAGGGACATAACCAAGGGATAAAAATACAATTAATAAAAACGAGCAATATGAACATAAACAAAAGAATCAAAAATGAACAAAAGGGACATCAAACAAAGATCTGAACCCCAGCCAGAGGAGGAAACCTGTCTGAAACATGATGAGTGTGATGAGTGTGACTTCTTGACACTCCTCTTGCATGAGTGAGAGTGTGAAGTTTCCAATGACTCGGTTCAGACAGATCCATCCCCCATTCCGGCCCAGTCCAGCCACGGTCTGTTCATGTCCTTTCATCTCAGCCCACCTGTATTCCCCCAGGCGAGCTGGCCAGTACAATTGCTTTCTAAACTAAGCTATCATTTTTATTACTAGCCATGCTACCCTTTATGTCCTTATGACACTAGCCAACAGTGACAGAGTTCCTCTTCTTGCCCTTACATTTCATAGTTTACTATCTGTGCTTACCATCTAAGATGGGTTGAAACCTAAGTAATCAAAGTAGACCTAAGCATTATTGTTTTCAGCGTATCATCTATTGGAATGTATTTGGTAATGCATGTAGTAATAAAATGCATTGCATTTTCATTCCAACAGATGGTACACAATAAATGCATTATTACAAATGATGTGTCATCTGATGAAATGACAAATGTAATGCATATATCTCTGTTATATGCCATGTGGTATGGGATTCGTAGAGGCAGTGTTAATGTTTGTGATGCGCCCTCTATTGGAATGACAAACGTAATGCATATATCTCTGTTATATACCATGTGGTATGGGATTTGTAAAAGCAGTGTTAATGCTTGTGAGGCGCCATCTGTTGGACTGACAAATGTAATGCAAATATCTCTGTTATATGCCATTTGGTATGGGATTTGTAAAAGCAGTGTTTAATGTTTGTTATGCGCCATCTGTTGGAATGACAAATGTAATGCATATATCTCTGTTATATGCCATTTGGTATGGGATTCGTAAAAGCAGTGTTAATGTTTGTGATGCACCATCTGCTGGAATGACAAATGTAATGCATATATCTCTGTTATATGCCATTTGGTATGGGATTCGTAAAAGCAGTGTTAATGTATGTGATGTGCCATCTGTCGGAATGACATATGCAATGCATTTTATTGCTACAAATGTTTGCAGTGCACCATCTGTTGGAATAACAAAGACACAGCAACCAGATGGACACAATGAGACTTACCCTTCTATTAAGGTGGATAATAGTATTGCACCATCTGTTCCCATACATTTGGCCACATAGTGTTCTTGGCAGGTAGAATGATTTGCTCTTCTTTCGCTTGGAGCAATTTCTTCAGCAGTTTTGGCCAGTTGGCTGAGGTCTCCAGGACTGTTAACTGACTGCGGACCCGTAAAGGCTTATTTTCTTCATTGATGCTTCCAACCTGAGTTTTGGTTTTCTTCTCCTTTGTTTTCAGCTTGTCTTATCTCAAAGCTAATATTACTGGATGTATATTGACAGGATCGATAATCAGTTTAAAGCTGGTTAGCTTTACTGTGTTTAATCACATCTGGCTACCTTTTGTAAAATTTCTAATTTGTGCTTTACCTGTAAACTTGTGATTAAGCCCACATGCAGTGAAGAGTGCTATACAGAAAGGCATTGGCAGTGCCAGTGATATGTGAAATGGCTACTGGTCACAAAGCACTCGAGATACTGGGCCCCCCTCTCTCTCCGTACTGGGCCCCTCTTCTTCTCCGTACTGCCCCCCCCTTGAAACATTTATGTCAGACTTGCTCTGGACTAATCCTTAGCCTCAGAAGGCCATCTCGCACATAATTGCTAACCAAGGATATTTGCCCCCTGATCCATCACACGGGTGTCCCTGTCTCGCCAAGTGGGGCTGTCACAGTTCAGACTCTAAAGTAATTAAATCTACGGAGATCAAAACGGCAAAGCTCAAGAACAAGATGCCGGCTCGGAACGGCTCACGACCTGCCGCAGATAAATCACTCTTATCACAGGAGGACAAACCAGGACGCATCAGCGTTTTCAATTTGATGTGCGGAGCAATAAATTATGCAAAGGATTATGGGGTCTCTGATTTTATTAGGCTGTCGCAGAATGCCGGAGGGCCCGATTAAACTGTTATTATTAGCAGGAGCAGATTGTGTGCTAGCAGTACCTACTCGGAATGATGTGTTTACATTCAGCTGGTGGGGGGGGGGGGGGGGTCCATCTGGAAACATAAATGTGTTGGGAATCTGACACTGACCAGTCATGGCTTGGGACCCTTCATCGCATTCAGTTCTGCTTCAGAGGTGACCCCTTCTTTAACTGGAGCAGCGTGATGGCCCTGACACCCACAGAGTGATGACGGTCACCTTCAGGCGTTGAACGTATTCGTTGATTTCCACTACTGAATCACTTGATGTGAGGTCAAATGGTAGTGGGGTCTCAGATGGCTCGGGTGTTTCAAATGATGGTCTTGCTTCAAAAATGTGGTGCTGAGGTTCCACGTAGTGGTCTAGCATCCCGAAATACTGGGGGCTGAGGCTGATTTAGTGATTCTGCAGTCCAACATGTCAGGTTTGGATCCCTGCAATGGCTCTGGGGTCCAACGTCGCGGTTATTCTTGTAAAGACTACACTCGAGACTACTGTACAGCTGGGCTTAGGAATAGCATTGCCCTGAAGGGGTGAACGTGGTCAGCAACAACCTTTAGGCACTTTAGGTGGTACGTGACAAAGCAACATTCTGGGACAGAAGGATTCCCAGCAAAACACTGGCCAGATCATCACCCTTCCTCTTCTGCTGGCTTGCCTACTACTCCATTCTGCTTGCCATCTCTTTCCAAGGTAAACGACACACACACACCCGACAGTCCACATGATCTAAAAGAAAACATGATCCATCAGACCGGGCCACCTTCTCCCATTGTTCCATGGTTCAGTTCTGATGCTCATGTGCCCATTGTAGGCACTTTCGATGGTGGACAGGGGTCTGCATGGACACTGACTGGTCTGCACTGTGTGTTCGGACACCTTTCTCTCACGGCCAGCATTCACGTCTTCTCTTCTGTGGAATCAGACCAGACAAGCTAACCTTCGTTCCCCAACGAGCCTTGGGTATCCATGACTCTGTCACTGTTTCACTGGTGGTCCTTCCCTTGGCCCACTTTGTTCGGTATTAAGCACTGCATACCAGGAACCCCCTACAAGACCAACCATTTTGGTCATCCAGCCATCACATGCCAAAGTCAAAGTTGCTCAGATCCTTATGGTGGCCCACACGTCACCTTTGAGACCTGTCTGTCCCCTTGCTCCCTTACATATCCCACCCCTTGACTAGTGCCATTGTACTGAGATCATTAATGTGATTCACGTCACCTGTCTGTGGTTTGAATGATGTGGCTGATCGTGTCCCATGTAGTGGAACTGAGGTCAGTGACTTTGCTATAGGGTCCTATTTGGTGGTCTTTGAGTTAAGAGGATGGTGTTGTTGTCCCAAAAGTTGTATGTGTTCACTGCAGGGGTGTTAGGGTACCATGCAGACCTCGATTTTGGTGTAATTTGAATGATAATTGCATTCCATATGGTGGGACGCAGACCAGAATCATTGCTATAGTGTCCTATGTGGAGGTCTTGGTGTCAACAGGATGTTGCAAGTGTCACACCTGATAGGACAGTGGTTGCCTTGAGTTGTCCTGAGATTGTTAGTTTGTCACTGTTGCTGGTATTGTACTCGTGTCGCTAGTCTGTAGGAGACATGTAAGCGAGAATCTCATTGCACTTTGGACCTGAGACGAGAGACCCGCACTTGAAGTGGAGTGGAATGACATGGAGTAGCTTGATGGTCAGAGGGACGAGGCTAGTGGTCCATGTGGCAGGACTCGGGGCAGTGAGGGTGACGTAACTATGATGAGTTTAGGGTCAACAGGATGACGTTAATGGCAGATTTAATAGGGCAGAGGTCAATGAGATGTCTTTTAGTTTGTCATAGTTGATGTCTGAGGGAGACATGCAAGTGAGGGTCTCGTTGTGCTGTGGTCATGTGACAGTAAACCTGAACATGATGAGAATGGGACTGCCTGCCACAGAGTGTCTTGGGGTGGGGGGGTCAGAAAGACGGCGCTAGAGTCTCATCGAGTAGGACTCAAGTTAGTGAGATTATTATGGGATTATTATACATGCTGGGGGTCCCACAAAGGGGGCTCGGAGTCAGGAATATGATGCTATTCTGTCACTCAGCAGGATTGAGAATTAACATCAGCAGAGCCCTTAAGGTGTCCCCTATGCCCACTCGCATGACAGATGGCACTCCCATCTAATAGTATGGTGGGCTTTAGATCACTGGGATGCTGCAGTCGAGCGGGGGATACCACACAGTGGTCTTATGCTGCCTTAGGGTGACACCAAACAACATGATTGTTATGGGGTCCTGCATTCTGTATCTAGGAATAAAACAAGCATATGTTTTGGTGGTGGAGTGGGGGTTGTGATGGTGTAAGGGGGCTAAGAAAGTATAATTCATAATTCTTTATATAATCATCCAGCTGGGATGATGTGAGTTCAAACCAGACAGGCTACATCTAAGGGGTCCTAATTGGTGGGGCTGCTGTGAAAAGGGTGGTGCAGTTTTCCTGTATATTGGACAGTGGGATTATTACAGGGCCCCATGTGGTGGGCTTTGGGTGTACAGAGTGATGCCGGCTTCACTTTTGAGGGTTCAAGGATCCCATATGGCAGGCTTGGAGTCAACAGAATGGTATGGGGGTCCTTAAAAGTTATGTTTGAATCGACAGGGTGCTCCTGGAATCCTACGTTGTGGTGTTTTGAATCAAAATAAGTGTAGAATTCTAAAATGTCAGATTCTGTGACATGGTATGACTGGGGTCAGTGGGATTGCTCTAGAGTCAGTGCTAATGTGTGGGACCCCCGGACCACCCTCCTAACTCGCACATGGCAGGTGCACCTATTGTGGCTTTTGGATCAGTGAGAGTTAAATGAGGTGCTGGGGTTCAGCAAACAGCTCTGAGATCAACAGGACGGGGCTGAGATCTGACATCTGGGCCAGGGGCTTCTCAGGATGAGGGGTCCCTTAGCACTTGTGTGCCTTCCATTGCCGGTGACACAGCGACATTTCCCTGTTTTCTTTTACATAAAAAAGCCTGACAGAGAGCAGACACGCTGCCAGTTGTGTCCCTTGCAGCAGCAGCAGCTGCCGCAGAAGGCCATTTTGATGTCCCGCTTCTCCGCAGAGGGTCCGCTGCTCTCAGGGGCACCCTGTGTTCCTGCATGGTGACAAAGATACATTTTTAATAAGTGAGTTATCTCTGCAGATTCATTCGGCTGATCATCCTGTTGTTTAATTCATCTCTTCCACTACCTATTTACTTAGCTCCTCGCCTGCCAAAACTTTAATTGTTTCTTTTCCTTTGCCGCACCGCATCAGAGGTTTAATTTACAAGATGAAATTCAACGCCACGCTTTTCCTCTTGTTTAGCTCCGGACCCCAGCCGAGTGCCAGCAGGAGGCGCAAGTTACTGGTATCTGATTTCTGTAGTCGGTGACACTAACTCTGCAGAGGAACACTAAAGGGTCTGCCCACCCTGACGGTCAGGGGTGCCAACATTTGAACCCGTAACCAAGAAGCAAATCATCGGCCCTTAACATTATGTTGCCTCGCCGATGTCCTAGAAGAGCAGACATAAGAGAAGTTGTCCGAAACAAACTCCTACTGGTCAAAAAGAGAGGCAGGTTCTCACCAGACTATTTGGGGGCTCAAAATGGGTGGATAGATTGAGAGTTTTGTTTATAGTTTTTACACCATGTTACATTTGTATTGGATATTCCAATTGTTGGGTGGCATGGTGGCGCAGTGCTTAGTGCTATCATCTTACAGTATACCAGAGTCCCATCAGACAGAAAAAAAATACAATAAAATAACGATCCTTAATCTGAAAACATCATGAAGCACATAATAGCAGAGCCAGTTAGCATAGTGGCCCAGTTCTAGAACATTCTCTTTGCTGCCTGTGCATCTTGGTAAAATTCCACATGGGATTAACAGCCTGCATGCTGGCTTAAAAAAAGGAAACGCACTTCTTCAGTCCTGGTCAGTGGACGGGCAAGTCTTAATAGCCCACTTACAGGGCACTCTACAGAGGTTAAGATAGGACCATTAAGGACTGGCACTCTCCTTACTGTGGGGGGCACACTGTCTGGGGCCCTTCATGGTGATGACTTAGGAAGCAATGACTGTCACTCTTTCATTCAGTGTGTCCTCTCTTCACATCTATGGATCATGAAATACAATAATCAGCAACATAAAAACATAAATATTATATTATATTATATTATATTATATTATATTATATTATATACTGCTCAGGGTGGCACGGTGGCGTAGTGGTTAGGAGACCTGGGTTCGCTTCCCGGGTCCTCCCTGCGTGGACTTTGCATGTTCTCCCCGTGTCTGTGTGGGTTTCCTCCCACAGTCCAAAGACATGCAGGTTAGGTGCATTGGCGATTCTAAATTGTCCCTAGTGTGTGCTTGGTGTGTGTGTCCTGCGGTGGGCAGGTGCCCTGCCTGGGTTTGTTCCTGCCTTGCGCCCTGTACTGGCTGGGATTGGCTCCAGAAGACCCCCGTGACCCTGTGTTAGGATATAACGGGTTGGATAATGACTGACTGACTGACTGAATATTTCATATACAAGAAATAAATGTAAGCCAGGGCAATAACTCTAACATGGGTCATGTGATTAACAAAGGGCACACCAATTATGAATAATATGGCCGTGGCTATGTGGGGTAGCCACAAAAATCTGCCAATAATAAAGAGATATGAAATACAAAATGACATAATGAACGACAAATCAGAAAACTTTAGTAGTAAATCCATCCATCCATCCATTATCCAATCTGCTATATCCTAACACAGGGTCACGGGGGTCTGCTGGAGCCAATCCCAGCCAGCATAGGATGCAAGGCAGGAATAAACTCTGGGCAGGGTGCCAGCCCACCGCAGGGCACACAGATACCCACACCCACACATCACAGCACACACTAGGGACAATTTAGAAATGCCAATGCACCTAACCTGCATGTCTTTGGGGTGGAAACCCACACAGACACGGGGGGAACATGCAAACTCCACGCAGGGAGGACCTGGGAAGCGAACCCGGTGGTAGCAGTGCTACCACTGCGTCACCCTGCCACTCTAGTAGTAAATCAACACTTTCAAAACATAACAAGAATGCACAAACCTTTAGTTAAGCCAGTGTCACATTAAGTGACTTCTAGTCGCAGGGTGATGCCCCTGAGCTTGATGCCAGACCACGCAATCTTATATGACTGAAAATTGCTGGGCATGTCTCATTTAGTGACAGTGTGACGACATTCCAGTAGATTTCTGCTTGACAGAGCCGGTGCTGTACGAAGGGTGAACAGATATGACAGAGTTAGCCGCCATCTTTTTCCATTCTGCCGGGGTACCTAAAGACGTACTTCTCTTCTGTTCGTTGGGTCCAAAGCTTCTGCGTTCTTCATTCGTCATCACTGCATTCCATGCTGCTGATCACTCATTGGCTGGCAGCTCTCATACACACTGAGCCCACCTCTATGACTTAAGACAACACCGGACCCATTCGAGGGGCGAGTCGTGGCCTGGTTGGACTGAGTCACTGGGTTTATCACGCTAAACAATCCCGGGAGCGGACCGCCAACGTTGCTATGATTATGTAAGTGAAGTAAATACAAAAGTCACGTTATGTGACAATGCCTGTCAGTACACTGCAATTTTGGGGGTGCTTATGATTCATAAAGCATGGGATTGGGTGGGGGTCTAAAATAATTTTTCATCAGGATGGTTTTTTAAATCTATAATATCTTAAACCCCCCGCCCCATCTCCACACCCAACACACAAAGCCTTACTGAGGCAGGGTGGTCTCTTGATTTTGTGCTATTGAGGTGCGCCTGAACCTCTGGCTGGACGAGGGGCTCCTTTAATTTTCTTAATCCTGGTGATTTATCATTTCCTCTTGCGCTCTTCACACATCCAGCATCATGTATTTGGTATTTTTAAGTGACCCTGTAGGTGGCGCTCTGTCACAAAGTAATGATTTCCAAAGGTGCAATAAAAGCAAAAGTGATTGAAAAGGACAATAAATGATCAAGGATCAAATTATAAGAGGTGAGCAGACGCTGGCGACTCTCTCTCACTCCCAAGGTTTCCGTCTCACTCTCACTCTCACTCTCCTCCCTCTTACTCCTTTTGTCACCCGCTCGACGCTCCATTACCTTGCGCCAGTCTCTTTGATAAATCCTGCAGACAAGCGCTCTTGTGTACTCACTAATCTAACGCCAATTCCGCGGCTCGGAGACATGTTTTTTATTCAGACCCGTTTTCCATTTTCCTCAAGATTAAGTACGCCGACGTGTAGAAACATTTTCCCGCATATTAATTTTCTGTGACTCCTTTTCCTGCAGCGTGACAGGGGGATGCAGTCGCTGGCTCACTCTCGGCTTACCTTGTCATGTATTTTAAATACGGATCTCAATCTGCATAAACGCCAGGGACGGCGCTTCACATCGAATGAATTTGATTTCTCGCCGAACAGCGTCGGTCCCCGCGAGTGAGGGAAGTTTGCCGGGTGGGTGGGCCGCAAGCTTGGGAGAAAGACAGATACATGGGAGGACTGGGGAGTGTGAGTGTAGTCAGAGTTTTGTGTTATTCAACATTGTTTTTTTTTTTGGGGGGGGGGCCTCATTCAACAATATTTAACCCCCATGAGGAAGCAGCAGGATATCAAATTAAAGGCATTGTCCTTGGAGTAGCCTGATGCTGATGGACCTTTACAGACTGGTCCAGTAGTCTGACCCCATTATGGCCCTCCACAGACCACCAAATGGACTGATCACTGAAGCAGGGTCCTACTCGGACCACCCAACAGAAGCAGCCAGACCTATATGGACTGAAGTCCTGAACTTATTTAAAATGGCTGCCGACCTGATGCTGATTTATGGGTGTCAACATGTTCACATAGGGGGTAGGCTGATGTTGCAGGACTTACAGGGTGTCACAGATTTATTGCTGAAGCCCTGCACAGCCCACCTAAAAGCAAATACCTAAAGTCCTGCACAGATTTAGTGTGGCTGCCTGCCTGATGCTGATTTAAGGGTGTTAACCGTAAGAGTAGACTGATGCTGCAGGGCATACAAGCTGCCACAGATTTGTCACTGAAATCTTTCACGGTCCACCCAACGTGAAATACCTGAAGTCCTTCACACATCTGTAGAGGTTGTGTGCTTATTGCTGATTTACTGTAAGTCGACCACAAGCCACTGCAGATTTACTGTAGAAGAAGAGAGACGTCGCCTCAGTTCTGTATGGATCATCTAGCACTAACAGTGTGATCTATCGGGACTGAGGTCTTGCACATGTCCACAGCAGAGGTGAACCCTAGCACCCCGATTCAAAAGCTAGGCACCCCATCTGTATTCAGAAGGCATGTCCCACCTAACATTTCTATGAGGTCTATGTGGAAACCCCCCACATCCCATATCTTTGATGGATATTCAATCAGTTGAGCTTTTTGCCCAAACTATTGTTTCTTACCCCCCACATCATTTGCTGCTAGTCCATAGTTACTGCTTTGGCAGCCTGATGCTGGTGTGAGAACCTCCACAAAATGACAACAGGGGCGGGCCACCACAGCAGGGTTACACAGCACCTCAAACTTATCACTGACGTAGAGTGATGCTGCTACCGTCCTACAAAGACCACCCGGCAGAAACAGCCTGACCTGTATGGACTGGTGTCCTACACATACATAGAGTATCTCACAAAAGTGTGTACACCCCTCACATTTGTGGATATATTTTATTATATCTTGTCATGGGACAACACTGAAGATATGACACTTTGACACAATGTAAAGTAGTCCGTGTGCAGCTTGTATAACAGTGTCAATTTGCTGTCCCCTCAAAATAACTCAACACACAGCCATTAATGTCTAAACCGCTGGCAACAAAAGTGAGTACACCCCAGTGCCGTACCTAGGGGCGGGCGGAGGGGGCGGTCTGCCCTGGGTGGCACATTTTTGGGGGAGGCATTATTGGCCAAAAGGCTCAGAAAACTTCATGTGTAAGCAGCAGGGTTCGGAAAAATATCACTCATGAATTCTCTGATTTTCATCCACAAATGCTTCAAAAATCATTTTCAGACGGTCCTTTTGTGACAGCATCAGACACGGCAGTTGAAATTTATGAGGCGATAACAAAAATAAACAGAAACATTAGATGATAGATAGATAGATAGATAGATAGATAGATAGATAGATAGATAGATAGATAGATAGATAGATAGATAGATAGATAGATAGATAGATAGATAGATAGATAGATACTTTATTAATCCATCCATCCATTTTCCAACCCGCTGAATCCGAACACAGGGTCACAGGGGTCTGCTGGAGCCAATCCCAGCCAACACAGGGCACAAGTCAGGAGCCAATCCTGGGCAGGGTGCCAACCCACCGCAGGACACACACACACACACCCACACACACCAAGCATACACTAGGGCCAATTTAGAATCGCCAATCCACCTAACCTGCATGTCTTTGGACTGTGGGAGGAAACCAGAGCGCCCGGAGGAAACCCACGCAGACACGGGGAGAACATGCAAACTCCACGCAGGGAGGACCTGGGAAGCGAACCCGGGTCTGCTAACAGCGCTACCACTGTGCCACCGTGCTGCCCTACTTTATTAATCCCAAGAGGAAATTCACAAATTCATTACACCGATAATAATTTCTATTAAGATAAATGACTAATTCACAATGTATAATTTCGTTTCGTTAACAATCCAAATGTGTTCTTGCTGATCCCCACCTATCGCTTGTACACCACACCGGTTCTGGTTTTCGCAGCGTAATTATATTAAACTAATAATCAGAACACGGCTTATCTGTGCCTCTATACTATATTCTTGTCTAGTTGATGCTTATAAATAATTATATGTGAAAAAAACATTTTGCATAGATTTATTTATATATAGAGAAACTGCAATATATCTTCACTTTTCTCTATACGTCATTTTAATTTTCTATTTAAATAGGTTAACATATTCAGATACGTTGGAGCGCAGCAAATTGAATCCCCGCCCTGCCCCGAGTGGTGCGAACTCAAGCTACGCCACTGTACACCCCTAAGTGAAAAATGTCCAAATTGTGCCCAGTTAGCCATTTTCACTCCCCGGTGTCATGTGACTTGTTAGTGTTAGCTCAGAATACTGCTTATGGTTTACAAAGCCTTATATAATCTGCTCCATCTTATATATCGGAATGTCTGACACCTTATATTCCAAATCGTAACCTTAGATCTTCAAATGAGTGTCTGCTTAGAATTCCAAGAGCAAAACTTAAAAGAAGTGGTGAGGCGGCCTTCTGCTGTTATGTACCTAATGACATCAGGCGCCGCCGAGAGTGGCAGCCTTTTCAGCAGCTCCGTGTACGACTTTATTTTTCTAGTTTTATTTTTCTCTTTTTTTGATTGATCACTCCTATCACTTTATTTTATGTGGATTCGTTCCCCGGACACACTTTTACAACGTGGGCATGAATTTTTACTTTTTTTTTATATTATTTTTTTTGTGAATTTCCACTTGGGATTAATAAAGTATCTATCTATCTATCTATCTATCTATCTATCTATCTATCTATCTATCTATCTATCTATCTATCTATCTATCTATCTATCTATCTATCTATCTATCTATCTATGATATAGTGCCTTTCACATCTATCTATCTATCTATCTATCTATCTATCTATCTATCTATCTATCTATCTATCTATCTATCTATCTATCTATCTATCTATCTATCTATCTATCTATCTATCTATCTATCTATCTATCTATCTATCTATCTATCTAAAATTTGGAATAGCCCGCCAATAGGAATTCGCCAGGCTGATACGGTGGAGCACTTTAAAAAATTGCTGAAAACACATTACTTTAACATGGCCTTCTCATAACTTCATTTTAATTTACTCCTGATGCTCTGCATATTCAATTAATTATCATTACTATTCATGGTGGCTCCAAAATCCGTACTAACCCCAACTCTCTCTTCTGTTCTTTTTCTGTTTTTTTGTGGTGGCGACCTGCACCAACACCACCTACTCAAAGTACCGTGATGTCCCTACATTGATTGATTAAAGACCAGAAGTCCACATGACTGTCATCATCAAGTCCTTCCATGAGAACCCTGAATACCATGAGGACTGATTCAGGTCATTTATGTCAGGTAGAATGCCTAGAGGGGTCTGGGTGGTCTCATGGCCTGAAGCCCCTGCAGATTTTATTTTTTCTCCTGCCGTCTGGAGTTTTTTTTGTTTTTTTCTGTCCTCCCTGGCCATTGGACCTTACTTATATTCTATGTTATGTGGGATATGGCCGGCCATTCATCCCAGCCAATACCCCTAGGCCACCAGATGAAGCCCTCCCTGCGGCGTGGAGGTGCCCTGAATTACAACAAGGCATCATGGACATTGTAGTTTTCCTGTACAGCCCTGCTGGATAACGTCAGGGCCGCCAGGCCGCTGCAGGGAGGCCCAGAGACTTCTATTTTACCTATAACCCGGAAGTACGTCTTAGTCACAGCAACAGAGGAAATGCTTCTGGGATGAGAAAGAAAAGTTTTGATCTGACCCGGAAGTGCTAGGAAGCCACATGGACTGAGGGTTCAGAAGCACTTCCGGGTCGAGAACTATAAAAGACTGTGAGCGATCCCAAACAGACGAGCTGAGTCAGGAGGAAGGGTGGCAATGCGTCTGGGATTGGAGGATTGTTTATTGATTGAGAGTATTGTAGTGATTTATGAGTATTGTGGAGTGGAGGGTGCTTGGTGCACATTACTGTCCTAATAAAAACAATTATTGAACTTTTATCTGGTGTCTGGCGTCTGATCCAAGGGTTCAAGGGAGTGATAGCGCCCCCTATCTGTCACAGTTAATTAGTTTTCTCTGATTTTAATTCTTACTTTGTCTTTTTTCTCTTTCTTCATCATGTAAAGCACTTTCAGCTCCATTATTTGTATGAAAATGTGCTATAGAAAGAAATGTTGTTGTTACAAGGTCTCAGGTGTGAATGGGGAGCAGGTGTGTTGAACTTGGTGTTATCGCCCTCACACTCTCTCATACTGGTCATTCAAAGTTCAACATGGCACCTCATGGCAAAGAACTCTCTGAGGATCTGAAAAAAAGAATTGTCGCTCTATATAAAGATGGCCTCGGCT
This sequence comes from Erpetoichthys calabaricus, assembly GCF_900747795.2. Classification (NCBI taxonomy): domain Eukaryota; kingdom Metazoa; phylum Chordata; class Cladistia; order Polypteriformes; family Polypteridae; genus Erpetoichthys; species Erpetoichthys calabaricus. The sequence goes on along the minus strand of NC_041402.2, from coordinate 179,002,232 downwards.
ATAGAAGATTGCCAACACCCTGAAACTGAGCTGCAGCACGGTGGCCAAGTCCATACAGCAGTTTTAACAGGACAGGTTCCACTCAGAACAGGCCTCGCCAGGGTCAACCAAAGAAGTTGAGTACACATACTCAGCGTCATATCCAGAGTTTGTCTTTTGAAAATAGACGTCTGAGTGCTGCCAGCATTGCTGCAGAGGTTGAAGGGGTGGGGGGGTCAGCCTGTCAGTGCTCAGACCATACGCCCGCCGCACACTCCATCAAATTGGTCTGCATGACTGTCGTCCCAGAAGGAAGCCTCTTCTAAAGATGATGCACAAGATAGCCTGCAAACAGTTTGCTGAAGACAAGCAGACTAAGGACATGGATTACTGGAACCACGTCCTGTGGTCTGATGAGACCAAGAGAAACTTATTTGGTTCAGATGGTGTCAAGCATGTGTGGTGGCAACCAGGTGAGGAGTACAAAGACAAGTGTGTCTTACCTACAGTCAAGAAGGGTGGTGGGAGTGTCATGGTTTGGGGCTGCATGAGTGCTGCCGTCACTGGGGAGCTACAGTTCATTGAGGGAACCATAAATGCCAACATGGACTGTGACATACTGAAGCAGAGCATGATCCCCTTCCTGGGCCGCAGGGCAGTATTCCAATATGATAACGACCCCAAACACACCTCCAAGATGACCACTGCCTAGCTAAAGAAACTGAGGGTAAAGGTTCTGGACTGGCCAAGCGTGTCTCCAGACCTAAACCCTACTGAGCATCTGTGGGGCATCCTCAAACGGAAGGTGGAGGAGTGCAAGGTCTCTAACATCCACCAGCTCTGTGATGTCGTCATGGAGGAGTGGAAGAGGATTCCAGTGGCAACCTGAGAAGCTTTAGTGAACTCCATGCCCAGGAGAGTGAATGGTGGTCACACAAAATATTGACACTTTGGGCACAATTTGGACATTTTTCACTTAGGGGTGTACTCACTTTTGTTGCCAGCGGTTTAGACATTAATGGCTGTGTGTTGAGTTATTTTGAGGGGACAGCAAATTTACACTGTTATACAAGCCGTACACAGACTACTTTACATTGTATCAAAGCGTCATATCTTCAGTGTTGTCCCATGAAAAAATATAATAAAATATTTACAAAAATATGAGGGGTGTACTCACTTTTATGACATACTGCATCTACAGTGCCAGACTGCCTAAGGATCTCGACAGGTTCACTGCAGGAGTAGCCTGATGCTGCAAGGTTTAGAAGCTGACCCTGATTTTACACTGAAGTAGAGAGATGCTGTTGTCCTGCAGAGCCCACTCAACCAGGACCAGTCTGACCTTTTGGGTATGGAATCCTGCATACATCATCTAAACTGTCCCTGTGCCTAATGCAGATTTGAGGGTTTGGACTGCAAACCGCCTCAAATTTACTGTAGGTGTGGAGTGATCGTGCTCCAGTTCTGCATGGATTGTCCAGCAACAACAGCCTGATCTTGTCAGCTTTCTTTCTATAAGGAATGACATCTGGTAGCCGTCCACAGGTCCTGCTGAAGCTGCCTGATGCTGGTGCACAAAATCTGGACAGAATGACCACAGCAGGGTTACAAGGCATCACAGGTTGAAAACTGAATAGAGTGATGCTGTTGTCATCCTACACAGCCCACCCAACAGGAGCAGCCTGACCTGCAATGGCTGATGTCCTACACATACTTATCTATAGTAGTTCTGTGCCTGGTGCTGATTTAAGGGTGTGTGCACACTGCAGGTGATGACTAAAAGCCACCAGAGATTTACTGTAGAAGTAGAGTGATGTTCTCCATGAATTATCCGACACTAACAGCCTGATCTGCGCACGTCCACAGTTACCATTTAACAAGAAATGATGCTGGGTTTGGAATCTTGACAGAATCATCCCAGGAGTCGGCTGACACTGCAGGGGTGACTTGTCACCACAGATTGAACACTGAAGTAGATTGATGTTGCCTTCCTGCAGAGATCACCCAAAGGAAACAGTCGGCGCTGTAGGCATCAGAGCTCCGCACATACATCTCTGCAGTGGCTGACATAAGGGATGTCACACACGTGCGCAGTTGGTGGCCGTTTAAAGGGCTCTAAAGGAGGTAATTCCACGCCGGGCCAGAAGGTGGCAGAGTACACTCATTGTTTCGCTTTAATCCTTGCTGACCAAATTCTGCCTGGGCCCGATGACATCACTTCCGGTTCTGGGCCCGATGATGTCACTACCTGTCCCGATGACGTCATTTTTCCCCTGTCTAAAAACCGCCATATTCCTTCTGCCTGTCAGTTCTGTTTAGGACTCTTGTCTGCTCATTTTTTTGTTTGTTTTTTTTAAGTATACTGGTAGGGGGGGGGGGGGGGGGGGTGCCCCAAACCATTTTATGGTGTCAAGGTGTGTTTCTTTTCACAGGGTGTTGTCATCGAAGGTCAGTCCTGTGAACTTTAGAGCTCCTAGTTCATGACAACAGCATTCCTTTATGTTAAGGCTGATAGAGAGGCCTAGTCGTTCTCCCTCTGCCATCCTGAGCAGACCATCTTTCTGTAGGCCGCCATATTCAGACAAGTCATGTTGCCCGTTTGTGACATTCCACCCCAGTACCATGTCGGACTACGTCAGACCAGAAACCAATCAGCATAATAAGACAGAGAGCCACCTGGTGGCATATTACCAGGTTATAATATTTTGCCAACACTCATTGTACTCTGCTATTCTGAGCTCATCCTCTACAATGAAGGAATGAAGGTGTGACTTCCTCTCCTGCCAGCTCTGGTAGTTGCTTTGTCTCATTAGAGTTCTGTGTTACTCGACTTTCCTCTTTTGTATTCTTTAATGTCCGATTGCCAAGGAAGACAGAAAAAACAAAATGAAAAAAAAAATTCAAACAGCTGGAGAGAAAAATAAAATCTGCAGGGGTTCCGAGGCCACAAGACCACCCAGCCCCCTCTAGGCATTCTATATAACATAAAGGATCTCAGTCAGTCCTCATGGTGTTCAGGGTTCACATGGAAGAACTTGATGATGACGGTCATGTGGACTTCTGGGTTTCAATCCACCGATGTAGGGACATCACGGTGCTTTGATCAGGTGGTGGGAGCGCAGACCGGAAAAAGAACAGCAGAGATAGTAGGGGTTAGTATGGATTGGGGAGCCACCATGAATGATAATGATAATTAAATACATACACAGACTATCAGGGTTACACTAAAATGAAGCCTTAAGAAAGCTGTACTAACATAACGGGTTTTTAGCAGTTTTTTTAAAAGTGCTCCACTGTATTAGCCTGCCGAATTTCTATCGATCAGCTATTCCAGATTTTAGGTGCATAGCAGCTGAAGGCCACCTCTCCACTTCTTTTAAGTTTACCTCATGGAGTTCTAAGCAGACACTCATTTGAAGATTTGAAGATACTTGCCAGTTAGATAGCTGGCCTCCATGCGGGGTGTTGGTCAAGAGAGTCCTGCAGAGAATCCCTTGCCAGACTGGTTTTAGGCACTGCCATAAAATTACAAAGACTCAGTCCTAAAGACTAAAGACTTGGTTGTTCTTAACCATCAAACCATTGCTGTTCTTATCAATGCTATAACACTAATAGTACATTGCTTTGTCTAAGTTACCAATAAACACATCTATATACTGTATATAATTCACTAAGCCGCCACCAGCGCAAGCAAGACACCCTTGGAAGCACGCAGGACGGAGCCACGCCCACCAACTCTAAGACCATTGGATACGACGACAACTCGCAGAGCCACGCCCACCAACTCGGATGCAGCAACTCACAAAACATGGTGTGATTGGATACGACGACAACTCGCTGAGCCACGCCCACCAACTCGGACGCAGCAACTCACAGAGCAGGGCGTCATTCGCGTTCATCTCTGCTACACTCCACATGCACCTCTGAAGAAGCATGTTTGTCGCGGATGTGAATCGCTGTATGCGGCGTGTAGAACAGTTTGCGAGGGGTATCCCATGCTCTTACAGTTGGTGGGCGGGTCTCTGTTAGTTGCTCTTGCGAGCGGGCACATGACCAGGCGGTGAGTATGCTTCGAGAGCGAGGGTGGACGCGACAGCACCATCTACAAAGAATCATATTTGTCGCAGATGTGTTCCGTCCTCCACGCACGCCCGCCGTCCAGCCCCGTCCCTCGCTCTGGGAGGTGGGTGCGCGGTGGCGGTCCTCCAGTTTTCAGTCACGGACAATTGTATGTTGCTCTCTCCAGAGTTCCCTTACAGTCGTATCCTCAAACCCACCCCATAAGAAGAAGCATGTTTGTCACGGATGTGAATCGCTGTATGCGGCGTGTAAAACAGTTTGCGAGGGTATCCCATGGTCTTACAGTGTCTATGCTTCGATGTGAATCGCTGTATGCAGCGTGTAAAACGCTGTATTGTATGTTGCCCTCTCCAGAGTTACATCTTTTCATTCACCTACAGTCGTATCCTCAAAACCAACCCCATTTGGACAACTGTGTCTTTCAGGGAGTGTTCACCCATCAATACATAATTATGTGGCATATGCTACGCCGCGGGTTGGCTAGTACAAAATATTTATCAACTTGTTTATAAAACTTCACACCACAACAATGCCTTTACCGTTTCATTTTAGAGGTAGCTTGATGTTGCCCCAGTACTGCACAGATTGTCCCGCAGAAGCAGCTGTTCAATGGGGACAGAAGACCTGCTCACATATAAAGACTGTTCATGACGTCTGAGACGAGATTAGAGATGTGGCCACAATTCACAAGTCCCCGCAGATTTAACATTCAAGTGGACTGATGCTGCTTGCCCTCCCTTCACAGTCCACCCAGCAGAAGAAGCCTCCCGTGCAGACGACACAGCTACTGGTTCTTCCACTGAAGATTTATGGGTCTAAAATTTTGCCTTGGATCGTGCCCAGTGCTGCTGGGGTCAAAAGCCCACATAGGTTTATGGCTCAGTGGAGTGATTCTGCTGCAGTCCCGCTCAACTTATACAAGAAACAGCCTGACTGGAAGACATTTGCTTCCTCGACGTATTGCTGCTGAAGCAGCGTAATGTTAATTTAAAGGTCGAACTGCTGGAGTAGGCTGATGCTGCAGGGGTTACCAGCCTGCACACGTTTTTCACTGAAGTAGACTGATGCTGCTATGCTCCTGAACAGACCATCTAAACCGTGGAGATCAGTGTAATGTACAGTACAATTAGCTACCTGCTTGATGCTGATTTAAGGGTCCTGACAGATTCAATGGACTAATGCCGAGGGACCTCCAAGACCCTGAAAGTTTAGAAACAGAGGGATACTGTTCCAGTTCTGCATTGATTTTCCAGTAGCTCTATCTGTCCTGCACAGACCCCCAGGTACAGCATAATGCTAGTTTACGTATGGACCACAGGGGCAGGCTGACATTACAGGGGGGTGGGGGGGGCGCACATCGCCACTGATTGAACACTGAAGTAGGGTGATGCTGCCATCCCGCGCAGACCACTCTCATAGACACACTGCTCCTAGTTAAGCAGCCTACTGGTGGTTTACAAGTCTACAGGTTTCTAGTGGATTGTGCCCAGTGCTGCTGGGGTTACAAGCCTGCAAAGCTTTATAATTTAGTGAACTGATTTTGCCGCAGTCTGGCTCCAGTTACAGCCTGAATGGCCTGATTTGTAGAAATTGACTTCCTCAGCAGATTAATGCTGAGTGGGGCTGATGTTGTAGGAACATACTTGTAATAGAATGATGTACCTACATACATGGCGGAGAGACCATCCGACACAAACATCTTGACCGGAAGGGACTGTGATAGACAGCCGGTAGCTCAACCTGGTCGGGACGCACAAAGAATGGAAGGATGGGGGAAGGCAGCTACTTTGGGACACTGCCTCCCCCAGGACGCTAGATGGCGATTTCCCTGCAGCACAGTGGTGCCCCAGATTCCCGCATGGCACCATGGAATCTGGAGTTCGGCTTCACAGCCCTGCTGTGACGCCAGGAGAAGCTGCAAGGTAGATGACAGAGCTTGCTGGAAGATGTAGAGGAGAGAATTGTGTATTATTATTGTAGTTATTATTATTACTTGTCTGTGTATGGTGATTGGGGTGCTTAAAGGCACTATTGATAAGAAAGAACAAAATACCTTTTTAGTGATTTTATCTGGTGTCCTGAACATTTGTCTAGTGTCACAAGATCAATGTCCTGCACAGATAAGTAGTGGTGTGCAGGAGTGCCCACTACCGACTCTCCCCTGAGTGCCAGCAAAACTTCTCAGCTGCCTTCTGCTCTAGATAGATAGATAGATAGATAGATAGATAGATAGATAGATAGATAGATAGATAGATAGATAGATAGATAGATAGATAGATAGATAGATAGATAGATAGATACTTTATTAATCCCAAGGGGACATTCACATACTCCCGCAGCAGCATACTGATACAATAAACAATATTAAATTAATGATTGATAATAATGCAGGTATAACAGACAATAACTTTGTATAATGTTAGTGTTTACCCCCCCGGTGGAATTAAAGAGTCGCATAGTGTGGGCGAGGAACGATCTTCTCAGTCTGTCAGTGGAGCAGGACGGTGACAGCAGTCTGTTGCTGAAGCTGCTCCTCTGTCTGGAGATGATCCTGTTTAGTGGATGCAGTGGATTCTCCATGATTGACAGGAGTCTGCTCAGCGCCCGTCACTCTGCCACGGATGTTAAACTATCCAGCTCCATGCCTACAATAGAGCCTGCCTTCCTCACCAGTTTGTCCAGGCGTGAGGCATCCTTCTTCTTTATGCTGCCTCCCCAGCACACCACTGCGTAGAAGAGGGCGCTCACCACAACTGTCTGATAGAACATCTGCAGCATTTTATTGCAGATGTTGAAGGATGCCAGCCTTCTAAGGAAGTATAACCGGCTCTGTCCTTTCTTACACAGAGCATCAGTATTGGCAGTCCAGCCTAATTTATCATCCAGCTGCACTCCCAGGTATTTATAGGTCTGTACTCTCTGCACACAGTCACCTCTGATGATCACGGGGTCCAGGAGGGGCCTGGGCCTCCTAAAATCCACCACCAGCTCCTTGGTTTTTCTAGTGTTCAGTTGTAGGTGGTTTGAGTCGCACCATTTAACAAAGTCATTGATTAGGTCCCTATATTCCTCCTCCTGCCCACTCCTGATGCAGCCCACGATAGCAGTGTTGTCAGCGAACTTTTACATGTGGCAGGACTCCGAGTTGTATTGGAAGTCCGATGTAAATAGGCTGAACAGGACCGGAGAAAGTACAGTCCACTGCGGTGCTCCTGTGCTGCTGACCACAATGTCAGACCTGCAGTTCCCAAGACGCACATACTGAGGTCTGTCTTTAAGATAGTCCACGATCCATGCCACCAGGTATGAATCTACTCCCATCTCTGTCAGCTTGTCCCTAAGGAGCAGAGGTTGGATTGTGTTGAAGGCGCTAGAGAAGTCTAGAAACATAATTCTTACAGCACCACTGCCTCTGTCCAAGTGTGAGAGGGATAGGTGTAGCATATAGATGATGGACAGCGAGCCTCCCTTTGCTCGCTAACACACCAACTTTCTGCTTCATGCCGCCTGCTTCTCCCTTAACCTTCATTCACTTTTTCTTCTTTCCTCCATCCGCACTCGCGCTCCAGCTATACGAACTTCTCAGAGTTTAAGGATATATCAGTATTCTGTAGAAGAGAGAGATCCAAAAATTAATGTCAGAACCCAGAATTGGGTTCTTAACCTCAGGGTTCAATGGGACCAGGGATAACCTCAGGGAAGGGGGTCAGAACATTAACATCAGGGGCACAAGGATACCTGATTAACCTCACAGAACCCTAGAGCAGAGTGTTTCCCAACCTCGGTCCTGTGGCCCCCACCCTGCCAGCTTCTGTTTTTAATTGGACTCCTGGGCTAATTAAGTGATGTGTTATTTCCCAGGTTCTGTGTTTTGGGAACAATATAGAAGTTAGAAAACTAAGATTGGTAAAAGGGCGGCACGGTGGCGCAGTGGGTGCCGCTGCTGCCTCGCAGTTAGGAGACCTGGGTTCGCTTCCCGGGTCCGTCCTGCGTGGAGTTTGCATGTTCTCCTTGTGTCCCACATTCCAAAGACATGCAGGTTAGGTGTATTGGCGATCCTAAATTGTTCTTGGTGTGTGTGTGCCCTGCCCAGGGATTTGTTCCTGTCCTGGCTGGGATTGGCTCCAGCTGACCCCTGTGTTAGGATATAGAGGGTTGGATACTTGCCTGATGTTCATTTTAAGGGATGGACAGATTCACTGCAGGAGTAGGCTGATGCTGCAGGGGTTACCCACCTACACAGATTCATCACTAAAATTAGGCTGATGCTGCTACTTTTCTGCATTGATCCTTCAGCAGAATCAGCTCGACTTGTACTTGCGTGCTGTAGATTTAAGGGTCTGGGCAGACTCTCTCTTTGTGCAGGCTGATTCTTCAGGTGTCATAAGCCTGCTTAGATGTATTGCTGTATTAGAGTGTTGCTTCTGCAATTCTTCATGAGCTGCTCATGATAAACTGCCTCACTTGTAGAGATTTGAATTGTACGGCGACTGTTTTTTCTTCTGCTTATCTAACAGAATCCTGCTGATTTAAAGGTCCAGACACATTTACTGTAGCAGTGGGCTGATGCCGTGGTGGTTTCAAGCCTTTGCAGATTTACTGCTGAAGTAGAGTGATGTCCTGACAACCCAGTACAGGCCACCTGACCAAATCAGCCTCCCACACAGACCTTCTTCTTCTTCTTCTTCTTCTTCTTCTTCTTCTTCTTCTTCTTCTTCTTCTTCTTCTTCTTCTTCTTCTTCTTCTTCTTCTTCTTCTTCTTCTTCTAAGTTACCTGGTGCAGAGTTAAGGGCCTGGAAAGGTTTCTGCAGTAGCTGCCTTATGCTGTTTGGTTTTCAAGTCTAATTAGATTTATTGCTATAGTAGAATAACTGTGCTGTAACCCTCCATAGATCATGTAGTACAAAGAGGAGTTTGAGTCTAGTGCACATCCTCAGCGTCTGCTTCTTCTTCTTCTTTAGAAGCCTGATACTGACCTAAGAGTTGGACTTAGTATCCTGATCCTGCAAGTATACTGTAACTCTTTAATAACCATAAGCGTGCACAGTCCACCCATCTTAATCAGCCTGCCCTGTTGTCCTCTCCGTCCTACACAGGCACGTAGCTGCTGCCTAATTTTATGTCTTATCAGTCTGTTGCTGCTTTAATGGTCTGATCAGATATTCTTTCAGAAGTAGCCTGAAGCTGTAGGGGTTAGAAAATACCAATCGATTTACTGCTGAAGCAGAGTCATGTTGAAGGAGACCTGTACGGACCACTAAGCCAAAGCAGTGCGGCCTGTAGGTGAAGGCTTGCAGAAGGTATACTGCAGAAGTAGGCTGATCGGTGTGGGGGCTAATGGGGCTGAGTAGAGTTGCTCTTGGAATAAAGTGAACCAATGTGTGGCTAAGCTTTCCATCCAAAAATTCTGTTTGCACTTTTGCGGCTTTAGATGCATTATGATGCTCCAGAGATAAAAGACCTGCAGGAGTCTTCTGAAGGTACAGCCTGATTCTGCAGGTGCTAAGGGTCCTGTACTGACATTCTACAGAAATAACCCGACACGTGCCAGGCTCAGGTTTGCACATAGCAACTTCCATTACCAGTGTAGCAGAAAAAACAGCAGACTGATGCCTCTGATTTGAGGATCTGGACAGATAAACGGAAGGAGTATCCTGATGCTGCCAGGCGTTAAAAACATACGCAGACTGTGTTAAGGAATTAGGTTTATGGTTTTAGTTTTAACCTTAAGGACACCCTGATACCTTTAAGGTTAAGGAACTATCAAGATTTACTTTTCTTGGCTTGCACAGGTTTTCTGCAGAAGTGGTCTGAAGCTGCTGGATTTGAACATCTGAAGAGATTTTCTACACAAGTAACCTGATGCTATAATGGTGCTTAATGCCTAAAAGACTCAGTGCCAAAGTACTCTGGTGTGGCTGGTGTGAAAAACCTGAGCAGACTTTCTGCAGAAATAGCCTGATGCTGCTGGTTTTAAATGTCTGAACATCTTTTCTGATTTTAATTAAGTTTATGGCCTAAAGGATCCATTAGAGAAGTAGCCCGATGCAGCTGGATTTCAATTTCTGAACAAATTTTCTGAAAAAGTACCCTAATTCTGCTGGGTTTAAATGTGAGAATAATATTTCAATCTGATGCTAATGGTTTTTATGGCCTGACAGGATGTATTACCGAATTATTCTGACAGAGCTGGTGGTAAAAACCTAAACAGACTTTCTTCAGCAGCAGCAGCCTGATGTTAGTGGTGGTTAAGGCTTGAAAAGATCAATCGCCAAAGTCGCCTGCTGCTGGTAGTTTTAGATCCCTGAACACACCATCTGGAGAAGTAGCCTGATGTTAACGAAAAGATCTGTCAGAGAAGTAGCCTGATGCTGCTGGGTTTAAATATCGGAACAGTAACCGGGTGGGACGGAGGTTTAAAGGATGAAATGATCCATTTATATTCCTCACTGGGTTTATCTATCTATCTATCTATCTATCTATCTATCTATCTATCTATCTATCTATCTATCTATCTATCTATCTATCTATCTATCTATCTATCTATCTATCTATCTATCTATCTATCTATCTATCTATCTATCTATTATATAGTGCCTTTCCCATCTATCTATCTATCTATCTATCTATCTATCTATCTATCTATCTATCTATCTATCTATCTATCTATCTATCTATCTATCTATCTATTATATAGTGCCTTTCCCATCTATCTATCTATCTATCTATCTATCTATCTATCTATCTATCTATCTATCTATCTATCTATCTATCTATCTATCTATCTATCTATCTATCTATCTATCTATCTATCTATTATATAGTGCCTTTTCCATCTATCTATCTATCTATCTATCTATCTATCTATCTATCTATCTATCTATCTATCTATCTATCTATCTATCTATCTATTATATAGTGCCTTTCCCATCTATCTATCTATCTATCTATCTATCTATCTATCTATCTATCTATCTATCTATCTATCTATCTATCTATCTATCTATCGTGCCTTTCCTATCTATCTATCTATCTATCTATCTATCTATCTATCTATCTATCTATCTATCTATCTATCTATCTATCTATCTATCTATCTATCTATCTATCTATCTATCTATCTATCACAGAAGTAGCCTTATGCTGCCGGTATTAGATGATTGATTGTTGACGTTTATGGCCTAAATGATTTATTTTATTTTCTAGATGTCGTCTAAGCTTCTTATTTTGAGCAGTGGAACAGATTTTCTTCATAAGTAGCCTGATGCTGCTGAGTTTAAACATCTGAACTGTTTTTTTTTTTTGCAGGAGATGTCTAATTTTAAGGACGTTTAAAGCCTGAACAGATCTATCACAGAGTAGCCTGATGCTGTTGATTTCAAAGTCCTGAATTGATGTTCTACATGAGCATCCTACCTTTCGTGATGTTTGTAGCCTCAATGGTCTATCACAGATGTATCCTGATGCTGCTTGTATTAAATGCCTGAACAGATTTTCTTTAACCTCATGTTAGTGCTGCACTCGGGTCCCAATCCAGGTGGTCCGTGGTGTGGTGGGTGCAGCAGCTCGCTATCAGCACATGCCCCCCCCCAATATATGTTACTGAAATGTATGAAGTTAACAATCTGTTAGAGATGTATCCTGATGCTGCTGGTTTTAAGCCCCTGAACGGACTTTGCCTAAGTAGCCTGATTCTTTTGGCTTTAAACGCCGGAGCAGACCTTTGCAGTAGAAGCCTGATGAGGTGGCTGTGCTCGATCGACTGTTCAGCTTGGCATACACTGACTTGTTGGAGGCTGGCATGAAGGTCACCACGTGTGGGCTGCAAGGGAGGAGCCGAATGCAGGAGAAGAGTGGCTGAGCTGGCCTGGCATTCCTTTAACAATACCATATCACATGGGCATTCCAGCACCCTTCTGCAGGTAAGACCCCCCCCCCCAACTCCTTCTTCATTCCTGAAGCAAAGAGCTTGCAGCCTGCCTGGTGCCCAGTGTATTATATTCTGAAGCTGAGGTGAGGATTGCCTGGAGACTGCTAATGGAGTTGTAACTGAAATTAAACTGGGACCGCAGATGGCAGTTGTTTTCATCGCTCCCCCCAATCCCCCCCCCCCCCACATTGTGACACCTACCCCACCCCCTGTGTTCAATGTCAGTTTCTTCTGTCATCCAAGGTGTGAGAACTGATGCCCACCACCACCCCTCAACTTCATTTTCAGGGGTGTGGTACTCTACCCATGCCACCTGTGCCACTGTGCCCAGCTTGGCAACTCATCCAAACACCTTTCCTGGCAAGAATCGTCATTATTCACTCCTGAATGATTATTATGAGATTAGGAGATGCTCATTAGTCGGTACACGTGCTGTCAGTGGCGATTAAGGAGACGGGCGCAGCGCGGATCTCCACTGAACCTCAACTTACGCAGCTTACCGGAAAGTGCTGCCATGTGCACATGCAGACAGACACAGAGGAACACACACACACACATGCACCAAAAAAAAAAGCATTCACACCCACCCACACACGCACGCAAATTCACACCCCCGCCAGATCACAGAGGTCTGCCTCACACACACACCCCCCCCACCACCACACGTGTGCACCCTTTCCAGTCGGGGCCAAGTCACGCCGCCCAGGGCGCCACAATTTCAAGTCGACTCTGTGCAGGCGCTAAGGAAAGCTTTGTTTAATTAACTTTTCTTTTTCTTTTGTAATTAAACCTGTCAGCAGTGTGAGGTGCCAGGACGCCTTCTGAGAAATGTGACATGGAGTGCAGCATCCTCTCTCAGCATGGGGCGGTGGGAGCACAAAGACAAAAGCTGTGGAGATCGCTGTCTTCTTTGGCACTTTCTGCACACACCCTGCTGAGGTTTAGGGACCATTGGACACCCACGTGAGACGGAGATGACGGTCCCAAGTACAACTCACCAGCTGAAAGAGTCCTCAGTAATAAGTACACACTGTCCAGTGTCACCAGGACAAAATACAGGCTGCCCGCAGTGTCACCAGGACAATAGAGAGACTGCCCAGTGTCACCAGGACACAACAGAGACTGCCCAGTGTCACCAGGACAGAACAGAGATTGCCCAGTATCACCAGGGCAAAATACAGGCTGCCCAGTGTCACTAAGACTAAACAGAGAATGCCCAGTGTCACCAGGACAGAACAGAGACTGCCCAGTGTCACCAGGGCAAAATACAGGCTGCCCAGTGTCACCAGGACAAAATACAGGCTGTCCGCAGTATCACCAGGACAATAGAGAGACTGCCCAGTGTCACCAGGACAAAATACAGGCTGGCAAGTGTCACCAGGACAAAAACAGAGACTGCCCAGTGTCGCCAGGACAAAAAAGAGAATGCCCAGTGTCACCACGACAGAACAGAGACTGCCCAGTGTCACCAGGGCAAAATACAGGCTGCTCAGTGTCACCAGGACAAAATACAGGCTGCCCGCAGTATCACCAGGACAATAGAGAGACTGCCCAGTGTCACCAGGACAGAACAGAGACTGCCCAGTGTCACCAGGACAAAAACAGAGACTGCCCAGTGTCGCCAGGACAAAAAAGAGAATGCCCAGTGTCACCAGGACAGAACAGAGACTGCCCAGTGTCACCAGGGCAAAATACAGGCTGCCAAGTGTCACCAGGACAAAAACAGAGACTGCCCAGTGTCACCAGGACAAAAACAGAGGCTGCCCAGTGTGACCAGAACAAAATCAGAGACTGCCCAGGGTCACCAGGACAAAATACAGGCAGCCCAGTGTCACTAAGACTAAACAGAGACTGCCCAGTGCCACCAGGACAAAAAAGAGACTGCCCAGTGTCACCAGGACAGAACAGAGATTGCTCAGTATCACCAGCGCAAAATAGAGGCTGCCCAGTGTCACCAGGGCAAAATACAGGCTGCCAAGTGTCACCAGGACAGAAAAGAGACTGCCCAGTGTCACCAGAACAAAAACAGAGGCTGCCCAGTGTGACCAGAACAAAATCAAAGACTGCCCAGTGTCACCAGGACAAAATACATGCTGCCCAGTGTCACCAGAACATATGCAGTAGGCTCAGTGTCCCCAGTATTAGCACAATTTGGAGTGGGTGCCACCACTATCTGGGCATACCAGTGTGTGCCAGTATAGCTTACTGGTTGCCATCCACCTCCGTGAGACCAGAAGTCCCCGTCTTACTTTGATGAAAGCAGCAGCCTACCAGTGAGGTATACACGGGGACAGTGCAGTGACAGTGTGTTTTAGTGATGACGCTACTGAAGACCCCAGTGCCAAAGATAAACTCCTCCAGCTTTCTGCAGACCTCTATCTTATAGTTAACTTGATGCCAGTATGTCATACCGTGGGGGGGGGGGGTCTTTAGTGTGCCCATACTGTAATAAGAGTGATGCAGGGCTGTCCACCCTCATCACTGGATTTTTCTGATTCTAGACTGGGAACACTGGTACTCCTGATAAGGGACTTGTATATTAAACAATAGACTTGTGCCTCGTACAAGCAGCCAGTCTGCCGCTCCATGTATTTCATAGCAATGACCAACAGAGTCAGACCCCATAACCTATGGCCTGGGGGGGGGCGCGAGTGTGTCCATATTTTACAGCAGTGATAACAGGGCAGCCCGTACTCGGCATTGCCAGTGGGCTCATATCATTCTAGACTGAGGGTGCTGCACCTCACCTCCTGGGATCTCCTGGGCTAGCTGGACCCCTGTCCTGACAATAACTGACCCTCTTTTGTTTTGTGCTGTGAGCACTGGACAGCCTTTCCTTTCTACTAGAGACCCTCGACTGTCTATGTGCTGTATGTGAGACACTAACAGGTTCAGCTTCTAAAGCTGCTGGGATGTCTGCACACCAAACTGGGGACCACCTTGAATCTACACTGTCGTTGCCGTATTTTACGCTGAAGACTCTAAGCAATCTGCACTGCATATGGAGGACAATGAATGGCAGACAAGCCCCATCTACTTGCTTTACGTTTCTCCCTGTTAACGTTTTCAGCTCTCTTTATTTTTTCTAAACATGCCGATAATTGGAGTTTGTTTTGCTTTCCCACTTGGGATCGATGAGCTCTTAACGCAATAAACAACATTAACGGTCTAATTATCTCTGATGGAGATCAAACCAGTCAGCCATTCAGGCTCAGGAAGAGGACCGAACTGGACACCTTGCTGCCCGGATGACACATCCACCCCCCCAAACCCTTACGACCCCTCATTTTCATCACCAAGCTGCCCGCTTGAGAAAGGCAATCCATTAAGAAGGACTTGATGGTCGCGCCGCTCACCTTTTCTTTTTTTCCGGATGCCCCAATCAATCAGAAAGGGGATTCATCAGAGAGAATGACTTGACCCCAGCAGTCCTCAGCAGTCCAATCCCAGAATATCAGTCCGTCCCTGATGTTTTTCTTGGCTTCTTTGCTACCCTTCTTCACACCCACCAAGGCCATCCTCCAAAAGTCTTCACTTCATTCACACCTGCCTGCCAGCTGCCATTCCTGAGCCAGCTCTGCCCTGGTGGTGCCCACAGCTGAATTGACTTTAGGAGACGCTCCTGGCACTTGCTGGACTTTCTTGGGTGCCCTGAAGCCTTCTTCACCTCTCTATTGTAACTCGATCAGCCTGACAGAGTGACCTCCAGCCTTGTCCTCGTCACACACTCTCACCCGTGTGAACGAGAGGATCACCGAAGTGACGTCAGCAGGTCCTTTGGTGGCAGGGCTCACATGCAGTGGTTTTATGAGATGAAGTTCATTTTCATGGCAAAGAGCGACTTTGTAATTAATAGCAATTCATCTGATCATTTTTCAGAACATTCTGGAGTTTATGCAAATTGCCTTCCTCCAAAAGTCTTCATCTCACTCCCACCTGCCTGCCTGCTGCCATTCCTGAGCCAGCTCTGCCCTGGTGGTGCCCGCAGCTGAATTGACTTTAGGAGACGCTCCTGACGATTGCTGGACTTTCTTGGGCGCCCTGAAGCCTTCTTCACCTCTCTATTGTAACTCGATCAGCCTGACAGAGTGACCTCCAGCCTTGTCCTCGTCACACACTCTCACCCGTGTGAACGAGAGGATCACCGAAGTGACGTCAGCAGGTCCTTTGGTGGCAGGGCTCACATGCAGTGGTTTTATGAGATGAAGTTCATTTTCATGGCAAAGAGCGACTTTGTAATTAATAGCAATTCATCTGATCATTTTTCAGAACATTGTGGAGTTTATGCAAATTGCATTCCTCCAAAAGTCTTCATCTCACTCCCACCTGCCTGCCTGCTGCCATTCCTGAGCCAGCTCTGCCCTGGTGGTGCCCGCAGCTGAATTGACTTTAGGAGACGCTCCTGGCACTTGCTGGACTTTCTTGGGTGCCCTGAAGCCTTCTTCACCTCTCTATTGTAACTCGATCAGCCTGACAGAGTGACCTCCAGCCTTGTCCTCGTCACACACTCTCACCCGTGTGAACGAGAGGATCACCGAAGTGACGTCAGCAGGTCCTTTGGTGGCAGGGCTCACATGCAGTGGTTTTATGAGATGAAGTTAATTTTCATGGCAAAGAGCGACTTTGTAATTAATAGCAATTCATCTGATCACTCTTCAGAACATTCTGGAGTTTATGCAAATTGCCTTCCTCCAAAAGTCTTCATCTCACTCCCACCTGCCTGCCTGCTGCCATTCCTAAGTAAGCTCTGCACTGGTGGTGCCCTAAACACGAGCCATGAATAAAGAAGGCTGCAGAGTTCGAATTATTCAACTTTACTGTTATAATAATTGTTCAATATATGGGTGGCGCAGATGGTAGTGCTACTGCCTTGCCATTAGAAGACCCGGGTTCGCTTCTTGGGTCCTCCCTGCATGGAGTTTGCATGTTCTCCCCGTGTCTGCGTAGGTTTCCTCCCACAATCCAAGGTGCCCTGAAGCTTTCTTCATCTCTCTATTGTAACTCGATCAGCCTGACAGAGTGACCTCCAGCCTTGTCCTCGTCACACACTCTCACCCATGTGAACGAGAGGATCACTGAAGTGATGCCAGCAGGTCCTTTGATGGCAGGGCTGACATGCAGTGGAAATGGGTTTTTGGGGATGAAGTTCATTTTCATGGAAAAGAGGGATTTTGCAATTAATTTCAATTCATCTGATCACTCTTCAGAACATTCTGGAGTCGATGCAAATGGCCATCATAAAAACGGAGGCAGCAAAATTAATATTTGGGTCATTCTCAAAACTTTTGGTCACGACTGTACGCAGCAAATGGCTTAACTAAGTGCCTTCAATGCCTTCTGCTTAACCCTTAACTTCTCGCACCACTTCTCACCTCCTAAATCAGGGGTGTCCAACTCCAGTCCTGGTGGGCCGCAGTGGCTGCTGGTTTTCATCATAACCAACTTCTTAATTAGTGAGCTGTTTTTCCTGCTGATGAACTTTGTTTTGCCTTCATTTTCATTGACGTGACTTAGACGCCTTAGTTGTTTCTTTATCCTTAACGAACAACCAAACAATAATGAGACACAAAACAAGCTGTCACATGACCAGCTAACATGAAAATAAAGAAAAGTGAAGGTCTCGGTCACGTTGGCCTGCTCAGGTCAACAAAACATCTTGACGGTGGTCTTAGAAAAAACGGAACATCAACAGTCTACTGTGGTGGAATGAGAGCAGCAGCAAGTCCTGATATTCAATCACGGCTTGGATTAACAGCAAGGATTGGCTTCTCATTAAGAAACTGGTTGGAGTGAAAGTGACTGGAGTTTGAAATCCCAGGGTAGCTGGTCATCTGTCGGCTTGTTTTACATCTCATTTCTGTTTGGCTGCTGTTTAATGAAGAAAGGAATCAGAGGACGGAATCCTTAAAACAGGGCTATTAAAATGGAGGGAAAAGGAGTTCATGCTGATTAGGAAAAAGGTTAGAATGAAAACCCACAGCCACTGCGGCCCACCAGCACCAGAGTTGGACACCCCTAAGTGTCCTAAGTAACACTCACCAGTGTTAAAATGGCTACCTACAGTGCATCCGGAAAGTATTCACAGCGCATCTATCTATCATCTTTTCCACATTTTGTTATGTTACAGCCTTATTCCAAAATGGATTAATTTCATTTTTTTCCTCAGAATTCTACACACAACACCCCATAATGACAACATGAAAAAAGTTTACTTGAAGTTTTTGCAAATTTATTAAAAATAAAAAAACTGAGAAAGCACATGTACATAAGTATTCACAGCCTTTGCCATGAAGCTCCAAATTGAGCTCAGGTGCATCCTGTTTCCCCTGATCATCCTTGAGATGTTTCTGCAGCTTCATTGGAGTCCACCTGTGGTAAATTCAGTTGACTGGACATGACTTGGATAGGCACACACCTGTCTATATAAGGTCCCACAGTTGACAGTTCATGTCAGAGCACAAACCAAGCATGAAGTCAAAGGAATTGTCTGTAGACCTCCAAGACAGGATTGTCTCGAGGCACAAATCTGGGGAAGGGCACAGAAAAATTTCTGGTGCTTTGAAGGTCCCAATGAGCACAGTGGCCTCCATCATCTGTAAGTGGAAGAAGTTCAAAACCACCAGGACTCTTCCTAGAGCTGACTGGCCATCTAAACTGAGCAATCGGGGGTGAAGGGCCTTAGTCAGGGAGGTGACCAAGAACCCGATAGTCACTCTGTCAGCGCTCCAGAGGTCCTCTGTGGAGAGAGGAGAACCATCTCTGCAGCAATCCACCAATCAGGCCTGTATGGTAGAGTGGCCAGACGGAAGCCACTCCTTAGTAAAAGGCACATGGCAGCCCGCTTGGAGTTTGCCAAAAGGCACCTGAAGGACTCTCAGACCATGAGAAAGAAAATTCTCTGGTCTGATGAGACAAAGATTGAACTCTTTGGTGTGAATGCCAGGCATCACGCTTGGAGGAAACCAGGCACCGCTCATCACCAGGCCAATACCATCCCTACAGTGAAGCATGGTGGTGGCAGCATCATGCTGTGGGGATGTTTTTCAGTGGCATGGACTGGGAGACTAGTCAGGATAAAGGGAAAGATGACTGCAGCAATGTACAGAGACATCCTGGATGAAAACCTGCTCCAGAGCGCTCTTGACCTCAGACTGGGGCGACAGTTCATCTTTCAGCAGGACAACGACCCTAAGCACACAGCCAAGATATCAAAGGAGTGGCTTCAGGACAACTCTGTGAATGTCCTTGAGTGGCCCAGCCAGAGCCCAGACTTGAATCCGATTGAACATCTCTGGAGAGATCTTAAAATGGCTGTGCACCAACGCCTCCCATCCAACCTGATGGAGCTTGAGAGGTGCTGCAAAGAGGAATGGGCGAAACTGGCCAAGGATAGGTGTGCCAAGCTTGTGGCATCATATTCAACAAGACTTGAGGCTGTAATTGCTGCCAAAGGTGCATTGACAAAGTATTGAGCAAAGGCTGTGAATACTTATGCACATGGGATTTCTCAGTTTTTTTATTTTTAATACATTTTAAAAAACCTCAAATAAACTTTTTTCACGTTGTCATTATGGGGTGTTGTGTGTAGAATTCTGAGGAAAAAAATGAATTTAATCCATTTTGGAATAAGGCTGTAACATAACAAAATGTGGAAAAAGTGATGCGCTGTGAATACTTTGCAGATGCACTGTATATGCACGCTGTGAGATTTTTGAAATGATTGGACAGACACAGGAAGAGGTTTTGGGGCAGCTGCCCATATACTTGAATTAGTCTGCCAAAACTGAAAAGTTGGTTCCATAGAACAGGGTCTCAACAGACTTACAATACAATACAATTTATTTTTTGTATAGCCCAAAATCACACAAGAAGTGCCGCAATGGGCTTTAACAGGCCCTGCCTCTTGACAGCCCCCCAGCCTTTACTCTTTAAGAAGACAAGGAAAAACTCCCAAAACAAAAAACCTTGTAAGGAAAAAAAATGGAAGAAACCTCGAGAAAGGCATTTCAAAGAGAGACCCCTTTCCAGGTAGGTTGGGCATGCAGTGAGTGTCAAAGAGAAGGGGGGTCAATACAACACAATACACAGAACAGAACACAAGTAATCCTCAATACAGTATAATAGTAAAATAAAAATATTACACTGGCACCCTGCCTGGGGTTTGTATCCTGCCTTGTGCACTGTGTTGGCTTCGATTGGCTCCAGCAGACCCCCGTGACCCTGTGTTGGGATATAGCGGGTTGGATAATGGATGGCTGGATAAAAATATTACAAGTACACAGCAAAATTCAACAGTCAATGATATCACAGAATAGGATTTGGATTTGTTTAGAGTCCTGGAGACCTTGGCCTTCAAGCTGCCTCCCCCATTTGGCCATTCCACACCTGATACAGCCAATCCGATGAAAGGACCCCTCTAACCGACGATTCCTGTGATCCTCCATCAGGGATGACTTTACCTTGGGTAGGCAAAACAACTTGGCAGGTGGGCAGTGGGCACCAAGTGCCACATCTGAGTACCGAGAAGAGAAACAGAGTAGGTGAGTGTTAGTAACAAATTCTAAATATCATGTTACTTATGTTTTAGTGCTAATGACTAACAACAGAGATGTAGTCTGTACAGTTAATCAGCAGCTCTAGTCAGGGTGTGCTAAACTGACGTAGTGAGTCTTCAGCCGGGATTTTAAAGCTGAGACCAAAGGGGCATCTCTTATAGTAGCAGGCAGACCACTCCACAGTTTAAGGGCCCTGTAACTAAAAGCTCGATCTCCCACTGTTGTTTTATTAATCCTTGGAATCATAAGTGGACTGGCATCTTGAGATCTTAATGTGCGCTCAGGTTTGTAAGTCATGGTAAGTTCAGATAAGTAAGCCGAACCTCGGCCATTTAAGGCTTTATATGTTAAAAGGAGGATTTTGAAATCTGCCCTAAACTTAACCGGGAGCCAGTGTAACGACTCTAGAACTGGAGTTATGTGTTCATAACTTCAGTCCAGCAACCGAACAAACACAACAGGTACAGATGGTGGTTTTAAAGCCGGGCAGGTGAAGTAATGTTATTGGGGCAGGAATCGGATGTGTCATCCTCCAGTCCAGGCAGTGGTTGATCCACCAATGAAAAAGATGGAGGATTAGTGCACTCTGCCACCCCACTGGTCTGGCTTGGAATTATCCCTTTGTGAGTCCTCCCATGTGCACGTGTGTGGCACGTTGTAATGGAAAATATTGCAATAATTTGAAATTGCGCATGTTTTTAATGTCATTTAATCCCATATTACTGAGTAGTATGCTACAGTCTAGGACTATCTGACAATTAACCCGATCCACTTCTCCAGTGCTCATTCATCACACTCTCATCAACTGCAGGATTTGCACACGTGGATCACCTTTCACTTCGGTTGTGGAATGTTCTTTGCAGACAAAGTCATGGCAAGAAGAGCATCTCACCGTTGTTATCCATATGCACGTACCAAATGCACCGTATGGAACATGCGACTGAGCATCCCCTGGTAAAGCCGGCTGGGGGCGCACTGGCAGCCCCGTACTTGTAGTGAATCAAGCTGAGGAGAGATCAGGCGGATGCTGCCGGTAGGTTCAAGTGAAAGGACGTTGCACAAAAATAACTGACATTGGTGTACAAAACACACCAGCGTGAGTAGTTAAGGGTTAACTATGTGTGGTGCTCGTCTCGCTTTGAGCTCGGTGTCCTCACTCTGGTGTACTTTGCAGACAGATCACTGATCCTCATGTTGACTACAGGCAGCCCATCCTATCCGGTGTACATTGTAAGTACTTCATGCCCATAATGCATTTTCCAAGCGTCCAAATGTCCTACTTGTACACCGTGGGTCACTTTCACTCATGGAATACAACACAGTGTCCTCGGTATACTGTGCATCCAGACTACTGCACTAAGGTCAGCACGGCCAGGTCACCTTTTAAATATTTTCAAACACTTATTGCACCTCAGCACGACCAGATAACACTTTTAACATTGTAAGACATTAGGGGTCACTGTGCCCCTTTAACCCTAACAGACAGATGCTTAGGACACAAGGTAAAAGCAATAAGAAGCCTTTTAATTATTTTCTTCTTAGGGCTCGTTTATACTTCAATCTCAGAACCCGTATGCGCACATATCATGGCTGCCATGCGTTCCCAGCGTTCATTTGACGTGTCCTCTGAGCAGGTCCTCAGAAATTAACGCGACGAGTTGCAGTACCAGCAAAAAGTCAGGGGGCGCTGTGTGATGAAAGTCGGAACGTGACGTCAGAGTCTCTGGTTACTATCTACATGTGACAGAAAGCCGCTTTGAGAATCCTACGAGATCGGTGTGCGCGCTTCGATGTTTGATGAATGGTTCGAAGTGGTGGAGCAAAATGCCGACATACAGATGCATTCATGGTGCTTTTATATTCAAGCGTTGCATATTCCCGATCGTAATGATACAATACATTTTAAAAGTCTCACATACCGTTTTCTGTGCCGTCTTTTTATTCTGTGGCTTCCTCCTGATCTGATAGCAGCGGCAAACAGCAATAGATCACCACACTGAGCACATTAAATGTATGATATTCCAACTCTCTGCACATTTAGAATTCTTAGATTTATACCTAATATCACTATCATGATGAAATGCATTAAAGTATGTATCTTACATTTTACAGATAAATCGGTAATTTCGTTTAAATAATGAATACTGTTAATAACGACACACATGGGGGGGTGACACGGTGGTGGAGCGGTAGCACTGCTGTCTCGCAGGGAGTCACGTCGCTGATGTTCCCTGCCTGGAGTTTACATGTTTTCCTGCTGGGTCTCCACAGTGGGCTCCGGTTTCCTTCCAAAGACATGCAGGTTTGGTGACACTACAATGCAGAGGCGTAGTTTGGGTTTTCAGCGCCTGGGGACAACTGAAGATTTCGCGCCCCCTCCTGTTTGCCTCTTTGTAAAATCAATTTGGTGCCCCCTGGATGCTGTGTCCGGGGACAGATGTCCCCCCTTGCCCCCGCCTAGCTACGCCACTGCTACAATGACACCAGTGTGTGTATGTGAGTGCTGGTATTCACCTTGTGATGAGCTGATGCCTTGTCCAGGGATTCTTTCAACTTCGTGCCCAATGCTTGCTGGAATGGACACATCCCTGGATTGACGGATTTAATCATTAAACATCCCTCTCAGAGATATTGCGGTAAGGTGTCATCGGAATTTAATGGCTGTTCCAGGCAATTCACAACACAGCAAAGCCGAACCTGTTCTCCCCGTGATAATATCTCGCACTGCCACCTGGTGGATTCCTCCAGATTTACGTAAAGTATACGCACAAGTATAAACAGTACAACACTTGCGTAGCAGGAGCGTCCGCTGCACAGCATAAGTATAAATCCGGCCTTAAACAGTGCCCTTTCAGCACCACAGCCACCAAATTACAGGCAATAAACTCACTAACCCTAATAGTCTTTTCTCTCACTTTCTCCTCCACACCTCCCAGCATGCTTTGCCCATCTCCACTTAACTCTGGCTCGCCTTGCCTGGTTCACAGCAGGCCTTAATATAGTCCTTGACCCGGAAGTGCTTCCGTTTTTCCTCCCACGTGACTTGCCAGCACTTTCGGGTCAGATGGAGGACTTGAGTTTTCTTCAGCCTTCTTCAGTACTTTGGAGATACTTTGGAGTACTTGCTATACGGGAAGCAAAAATCCCCCTGTCTCCCTGCAGCGTCTCCTGGCAGCACCCACAGTACCCAGCAGGGCTATGAAGCTGAATTCCGTATCCCATGGTGCCTTGCGAGAATCTGGGGCACCGGCTATGCTGCAGGGAAATCGCCATCTAGCGTCCTGGGGGTGGCAGTGTCCCAAAGTAGCTGCTTTCCCCCATCCATCCATTATTTGGGCGTGCCACCCGTCCATCACAATATATATATATATATATAGACTTTGGTTTAGCAAAGGCTGTAATCTCTAACAAACCTACTCCCTATGGATGAAACACAACTCCTCTGGTCCTCTTCCAGCATCCCCTGGCAGCACTCACGGCACCCAGCTGGGCTGTTTTATTACACTATATGTCCTGTAGTGTTCCCTGCAGGAAACTGGGGCACCACTGCAGTCCATGGGAGCTGCCATCTAGTGTCTTGTGGGAGGCAGTGTCCTACAGAAGCTGCCTTGCCCCGTTTTTTCAACTCAGGGGTGTCCCGGGCGACTCTTACACATCTTCATACACTCAAGTCAAGTCAAGTGGCTTTCTCGTCATAGTATCCATACACTATATTGCAGCTGTCACGTGCGTGTGCATTGGGGACAGCTGAAGGGCTCTAGTGATTGTCATTACCGGCCACTCCAGGGGTTGGCGCTGTGCTCTAATGCTTTTTCTCTTCCTCCCTCTGCAGATCAGATGATTGACTGTTGTAACATCGCTGATGTCACTTCCGGTGTCTTCCGCTCAGACCCTCCTCTTCCTGTCGTAAGGACATAGGACCCGCAAGTTCAGCCCTTTTGAAATCAACCCACTGTGAAACTCCTGTCTGAAAAGGTGTTCTTCTGCAATCACTGCTTGTTTGTTTTGCTCTACTCCATTTGAATAATACACCGTCGCCAAGTGGTGCCCCGACTCTTCATCGTGATCTGTCTA
The DNA here is from genome assembly GCF_900747795.2 of Erpetoichthys calabaricus. Taxonomy (NCBI): domain Eukaryota; kingdom Metazoa; phylum Chordata; class Cladistia; order Polypteriformes; family Polypteridae; genus Erpetoichthys; species Erpetoichthys calabaricus. The sequence goes on along the minus strand of NC_041402.2, from coordinate 178,977,614 downwards.
ATCTCTTACTTGGCATACAGTGGCATGAAATAACAGGGCCATTGTGCAACATAAACATAAACACAGGACAAGTGCACAAAAGGTAAAAAACTGCACTATACTATGTCATGGAAGACAGGGGTTTGCTGGCATTTCAACTGGGCACATGGTTTCTTACTCGGCTGGAATGCCTTTATAATAAAGTCCTGCTGTCTGCCACACGACTTGGTCACTGAGTAAAGTAAAACTATTTAATGTTTGTGTGAAATTTACCCTTGACAAGTTTCCAACTGTGTCCACATGTCTTGATGAACTCATTTTAAAATCTCCGTCTCGGTCCACTGGACTCATTCACTTCATAATGTTAAACACTTCACTCAGGTCTCCACTTCATCTCCTTTAAAGGCTCAGCTCTTTTCATCTTTCTTCATCACTCATCCCCTGTAGCCCCTCAATCAGCCCAGTCGCTCTTCTCTGGACCTTCTCTAGTGCTGCTATGTCCTTTTTGTAGCCTGGAGACCAAAACTGCCCCCAGTACTCCAGATGAGACCTCACCAGTGTGTTATAAAGGTTGAGCAGAACCTCCTGTCACTTGTACTCCACACATCAAGGCGCTATATAACCTGACATTCTGTTAACCTTCTTAATGGCTTCTGAACACCGTCTGGCAGTTGATAGTGTCATAATTTTAAACACTTCAGTCATGTCACCTCTTCATCTTCTTTTGTTTAAACTGTAACGGCTCAGCTCTTTTCATTTTTCCTCATAATTCATCCCCTGTAGCCCCTCAGTCAGCCCAGTTGATCTTCTCTGGACCATCTCTAGTGCTGTTATGTCCATTTTGTAGCCTGGAAACCAAAACTGCACCCAATACTCCAGATGAGGCCTCACTAGTGTGTTATAAAGCCTGAGCAGAACCTCCTGTGACTTGTACTCCACACATCAAGGCGCTATATGACCTGACATTCTGTTAGCCTTCTTAATGGGTTTGGAACACCATCTGGACATTAATAGGTCATAACTTTAATCACTTCACTCAGGTCTCCTCTTAATATCCTTTAAAGGCTCAGCTCTTTACATCTTTCCTCATAACTCATCCCCTGTAGCCCCTCAATCAGCCCAGTCGCTCTTCTCTGGACCTTTTCTAGTGCTGCTATGTCCTTTAAGTAGCCTGCAGACCAAAGCTGCCCCCAGTTCTCCAGATGAGGCCTTACAAAGCTTGAGCGTCACCTCCTGTGACTTGTATTCCACACATCAAGGCGTTATATAACCTGCCATTCTGTTAGCCTTCTTAATGGCTTCTGAACACTGTCTGACAGTTGATAGAGATGAGTCCTCTACGACTCCTAAATCCTTCTCATGGGGTGGACTTTTGATTTTCAGACCTTCCATTATGCATACACGGCTAACATTTTCATTTCTTATATGTAATTACATCTACTGACATTAAATTTCATCAAATCTGCCCAAGCCTGTATGCTATCCAAGTCCATCTGTGGTGATATAATGGATTCCAAATTATCTGCTAATACACCTATCTTGGTATCATCTGCAAAAGTAACCAGCTTGTTACTTCTATCCATCCATCCGCCAACCCGCTGAATCCGAACATAGGGTCACGGTTGTCTGCTGGAGCCAATCCGAGCCAACACAGGGTGCAAGGCAGGAACCAATCCTGGGCAGGGTGCCAACCCACCGCAGGGTACACACACACCAGGGCCAATTTAGAATCGCCAACCCACCTAACCTGCATGTCTTTGGACTGTGGGAGGAAACCCACGCAGACACGGGGAGAACATGCAAACTCCATGCAGGGAGGACCCAGGAAGCGAACCCGGGTCTCCTTACTGCGAGACAGCAGCGCTGCCCACCATGCCACCCGTGCTTGTTACTTCTATTCCTATCCAAATCATTTCTATATATTAAAAACAGCAGCAGCCCCAGCACTGCACCCTGCTGGTCACCACTCTTAACATCAGCCAATTCTGATGTGGGTCCTCACACCATCACCCTCTGCTTCATTTTGACTGATTCCTCCATTTCTTTAGTTTTTCAGTGGCCACCCGAAGCTGGCACTCTGTGACAGGAGTGCTTGTTTCTTTGCATTAGTTTCTTCTCGTGTCTCTTTAAGTGTCGCTGTTTTTCTCTAGGAGGCTTTTAAGCCGCTTTTACTGCAGCCTGCACGTTGAAGCTCTTGGCGTTGATGTATCTGGCTTACATTCACAGAGTACATTTTTTCATATTTACTTCCTGAATTCTTTATTAGTTTGCATAACATTTCTACTGCATTTTCAGGAACACCCAAGAGGCTTTTTTGAAAGTGAGCATCGCTGTAGAGCAGGGGTCTCCAACTCCAGTCCCGGAGGGCCGCAGTGGCTGCAGGTTTTCATTCTAACATTTTTCTTAATTAGTGAGCAGATTTTGCTGCTAATTAACTCTTTGCCTTAATTTTAATTGATGCACAACTTAAGACTCAGGGCCCTTAATTATTTCTTTTTTCCTTAATTAGCAACCAAACAATATTAACACATAAACAACAACCTGCGTCCGTCACACAATAACTGAAAAGAAAGAAAGGTGAAGGCCTCAGTAATGTTGCTCAGGTCCACAAAACATTCTGACAGCACTCTTAAAAAAGAAAATGAACAGTTTTGGAAATGTCTGCCATGGCAGAATGAGCGCCGTGGAATTAAATAACGGGTTTAATTAGCAACGAGAACTGGCATCAAATTAAGAAACTGAATGAAGTGAAGGGCGGCAAGGTGGTGCAGTGGGTAGCACTGCTGCCTCGCAGTTAGGAGACTCGAGTTCGCTTTCCGGGTCCGCCCTGCATGGAGTTTGCATGTTCTGCCCATGTCTGTGTGGGTTTCCTCCCAAAGACGTGCAGGTGACGTGCATTTAACTTAATATAAGTGTGTTTTTTAAAAAGTATTTATATATATTATTTTCAACTTTTTAGTCTTGGGTTTGTTTTAGTATAATTTTGTAATCAATATTTTAACACTTCCTTTAATATTTCTATCTGTTACTAGCGCCATCTATTGGTGAAATCTTGAACTATTCTTCATATGAAAATTTCATTTGTTAATTAACATGGATTAATTGACCAATTAGTGTATTGTCGTCGGAAGTGAGTAAGTGTGTAACATTTCAAGTCATTTGGACAATAGGAAGTGGGTTAAATATCGATGACAAGACTTGTACCAGACAACAAACTGGTGAAGTTAATATAAGCCTGGTAATAATAATAAGACAAGACAGACACAGACAACTGGGAGACGTGCAGTCAGACTGAGGACTGTTGTATATTTGTCTGTCAGAATCAGCATGAAACTGCATCCTCTCTTTGCCTTGTTTGGAATGGCATGAGGCGGCACGGTGGTGCAATGGGTAGTGCTGCTGCCTTGCAGTTAGGAGACCTGGGTTCGCTTCCCGGGTCTTCCCTGCGTGGAGTTTGCATGTTCTTCCCGTGTCTGCGTCGGTTTCCTCTCACAGTCCAAAGACATGCAGGTGAGGTGCATTGGCGATTCTAAATTGTCCTAAATGGTGTGTGTGAGTATGTGCCCTGCAGTGGGCTGGCGCCCTGCTCGAGGTTTGTTTCCTGCCTTATGTTGGCTGGGATTGGCTCCAGCAGACCCCCGTGACCCTGTAGTTAGGAAATAGCAGATTGGATAATGGATGAATGAAGTTGAAGTTTGAGGCCCCAACTTAGTTGGTCATCGGTTGGCTCACGTCACATCAAATTTATGTTTAGGTGCCATTTAAGCAAAAAAGAATCAATTCAATGGTCAGAGTCTAAAGAAAAGTAAATTAAAATAAAGGGAAATAGTCCATCAGCAGCAAAAACTGGTCACTGATTAAGAAAAGGGTTAGAATGAAAACCTGCAGCCACAGTAGCTCTCCAGGACTGGAGTTGGAGACCCCGACTGTACACTGGATGGAGTGAACGACAGACAGATGGCCTTACAGGCATATTAGCTACTCTGTGGGCACCAGGGGCACCTCAGGGCCCGTCAGATGGGTTTTCAGCTTACCCTCCAATGAGGTGAAGTGTTAATTGGTCCCAGAAATGACGATCAGAGCATCCAGCTGCTAAAAAAAAGAGCCCTTTGACCTTCTCTTTGATGTCTGCGGCGTTTCAGACTGTAAACTCAGAGCAAGCGTCCTTCCCCTCCTGAGACGGCAAAGAAGGCGACGAGCTAAAACTCACAGAAAAAGGCATCAACACGGAGAGGGCAGCAGGCCAGCCCTGTTTTCCTTGATTATCGTGAAGACACAGCGCAGTAGAGAACTTGTCGCAGGTCTTTTTCGGACGGTTAATTGGCTTCTCTTACTGTGGCGAGAAAGGAAGCAGGGAAGCTATTTGCCATGAAATTTTTCATGTGTGCTGGGATTAAGCAAAGAATATCAAGTGGAACTACACAGTGCTCTTCAAAAAAAACAAAAATAAAAACCAGGAGTGGTCGCCCCTGGACTTTCTCGTATGCTCAGATGTGGGGATGGATATTTGAGGAGTAAACCACAAGACAATGATTAGATTTTTATATTACGCACATTAAAGAACCATCCATCCATTTTCCAACACGCTGAATCCAGACACAGGGTCACGGGGGTCTGCTGGAGCCAATCCCAGCCAACACAGGGCACAAGGCAGGAACCAATCCCGGGCAGGGTGCCAACCCACCGCAGGGTACACACACACCCACACCAAGCACAAACTAGGGACAATTTAGGATCGCCAATGCACCTAACCTGCATGTCTTTGGACTGTGGGAGGAAACCCACGCAGAGTAGGGAGAACATGCAAGCTCCACGCAGGGAGGACCCAGGAAGCAAACCCGGGTATCCTAACTTCAAGGCAGTAGCGCTACCCACTGCGCCATCATGTTGCTCATATATCGAACAATTATTATAAAAGTAAAGTTGAATAAATCAAACTCTGCAGCCTTCTTTATTCATGGCTCGTGTTTAGGGCACCACCAGTGCAGAGCTTGCTTAGGAATGGCAGCAGGCAGGCAGGTGGGAGTGAGATGAAGACTTTTGGAGGAAGGCAATTTGTGTAAACTCCAGAATGTTCTGAAGAGTAATCAGATGAATTGCAATTAATTACAAAGTCGCTCTTTGCCTTGAAAATGAACTTCATCCCAAAAAACCACTGCATGCCAGCCCTGCCACCAAAGGACCTGCTGACGTCACTTCGGTGATCCTCTCGTTCACACGGGTGAGAGTGTCGACGAGGACAAGTCTGGAGATCACTCTGTCAGGCTGATCGAGTTACAATAGAGAGATGAAGAAGGCTTCAGGGCGCCCAAGAAAGTCCAGCAAGTGCTAGGAGTGTCTCCTAAAGTTGATTCAGCTGCGGGTACCACCAGGGCAGAGCTTGCTCAGGAATAGCAGCAGGCAGGCAGGTGTGAGTGAGGTGAAGACTTGTGGAGGACGGCCTTGGTGGGTGTCAAGAAGGGCGGCAAAGAAGCCAAGAAAACCATCAGGGACAGACTGATATTCTGGGATTGGACTGCTGAGGACTGCTGGGGTCAAGTCATTCTCTCTGATGAATCCCCTTTCTGATTGTTTGAGGCATTCCGGAAAAAATAAAAAGGTGAGCGGAGCGACCATCAGTCCTGTGTTGGGCCAACAGTAAAGCATCCATGTCACGTGGAGTTGCTTCTCAGCCAAGGCAGTGGGCTCACTCACAATTTGGCATAAGAACAAAAAATGGGAACAAAACCTCCTCAGAGAGCAACTTCTCCCAACCATCCAAGAACAGTTTGGTGACCAACAATGAACAATCCAGCATGATGAAGCACCGGGCCATAAGGCAAAAGTGACAACTAAGTGGCTCAGGGAACAAAACATCAAAATTTGGGGTCCATGGCCAGGAAACTCCCCATTGAGAACTTGTGGTCAATCCTCAAACAAAAACTCACCAATTCTGACAAACTCCAAGCATTGATTATCCAAGAATGGGCTGCCATCAGTCAGGATTGGGCCCAGAAGTTGATTGCCAGCCTGCCAGGGTGAACTGCAGAGGTCTTGAAAAAGAGAGAAGGGCCAACACTGCAAATATGAACTCTTTACATAAATGTAATGTCATTGTCAATAAAAGCCTTTGAAACTTCTGAACTGCTTGTAATTCTACTTCAGTAAACCATATAAACATCTGACACAAAGATCTAAAAACACTGAACCAGCAAACTTTGTGAAAACTAACACTGGGGTCATTCTCAAAACTTCTGGTCATGACTGTAGATACTGCCTACCATACAGGTAGCAATTTTACTGTACATGTCTATCTATTAAAAATCAGATTGATTTTAAATTTTACCAATCATAAACATTTAATGGTGGCGCAGTGGGTGGCGCTGCTGCCTCGCAGTTAGGAGACCTGGGTTCGCTTCCCGGGTCCTCCCTGTGTGGAGTTTGCATGTTCTCCCCGTGTCTGCGTGGGTTTCCTCCCACAGTCCAAAGACATGCAGGTTAGGTGCATTGGCGATACTAAATTGTCCCTAGTGTGTGCTGGGTGAGTGTGTGTGCCCTGCGGTGGGCTGGCGCCATGCCTGGGGTTTGTTCCCGCCTTGCGCCCTGTGCTGGCTGGGATTGGCTCTAGCAGACCCCCGTGACCCTGTAGTAGGATATAGCGGGTTGGATAATGACTGACTGACTAAACATTTAATGCATTTAACAATGATAGTCGGCTCAGTAGAAAGTCTTGCTTTGACCAGGGGGTTTTACGGTTCCCCTTTCCCATTTGGAATTTGTAGTTTTGGTTCTTTATGGGTGCACATGCCTCAAGGCCTGCTTTTTGCTTTCTGATATACCAAGTATTGTAATTGTCCAAAAATCTGATGTCAAAATTTTGATGAATCTCGATGATTTAGACCTCAGTGAGTCTGAAAATACCATTTTGGGAATTATGTCTGTGTCTCAGTCTGTCTGTCTGTCTATCTGCGTGTGTAAACACAATAACCTGAGTACGCTTTCACTTTGGTCAACCAAATTTTGGGTCCAAGGATTTCATCCCGATACCTAATGGCAGTCAAGGTGCCGTTGTCTAGCCTGTAGAGGTCTGGATATTCCTCCCCAGATATATCATCACTGACCCACCACCAAACCGGTCATGCTGAACAATGTTACAGGTAGCATAACATTCTCCACGGCTTCTCCAGACCCTTTTTACGTCTGTCACAAGTACTCAGGGTGAACCTGCTCTCATCTGTGAAAAGCACAGGGCACCAGTGGTGGACCTGCCAGTTCTGGTATTCTATGGCAAATGCCAATCGAGCTCCACGGTGCCGGGCGGGCAGTGAGCACAGGACCCACTAGAGGACCTCAGGCCCTCAGGCCACCCTCATGAAGTCTGTTTCTGATTGAGACATTCACACCAGTGGCCTGCCTGCTGGAGGTCATTTTGTAGGCTCTGGCAGTGCTCATCCTGTTCCTCATTGCCCAAAGGAGCAGATACCAGTGGGTCCTGCTGATGGGTTAAGGACCTTCTACGAGGGGGTCTTGTCCAGCTCTCCTAGAGGAACTGCCTGTATCCTGGAATCTCCTCCATGCCCTTTTAGACTGTGCTGGGAGATACAGCAAACCTTCTGGCAATGGCATGTATTGATGTGCCATCCTGGAGAAGTTGGACTACCTGTGCCAGCTCTCTAGGGTCCAGGTATGGCCTCATGCTACCAGTAGTGACACTGACCGTAGCCAAATGCAAAACGAGTGACAAAACAGACGAGGAGGGAAAAATGTCAGTGGCCTCCCTCCACCTGTTAAACCATTCATTCCTGTTTTGGGGGTCGTCTCATTGTTACCCCTCTAGTGCCCCTCTTGTTAATTTCATGAACACCAAAGCAGCTGAAACTGATGAACAAGCCCCTCTGCTACTTAACTGACCAGAACAATAGCCCACAAGTGTCATTGACTTGATGCTATACTCTCATTACAAAGGGGTCCTTTAATTTTTTTGAGGAGTATAGAAATTCTGACCTCACTGAGGCAAACGTGGAACACGTCTCACCACACCAGAAAGAGCTTTCTTTGTAGGCCTCCATCACTGAGCCTGTTGGAAATCCTGAGGAAAGGTGCATGCTGGGTAGTCATTGTGGCTCTTTGGTGGCGTGGGGCTGCCAGGCCATTGTCTGGTTCTCATCTCTTGCCTTTTCTTCTGTTGCCTTCCCTCGGAGCAGATGATGGTAAATTTCCCCCTCAAGGTCTGCTCCCTTCATTTGAGGGGGGGGTTTCGGTACTTGGAGGTCGACACTGGGGAGACTGGCAGCACGTGTTTGGGTAAGACGCGTTAGTGCGTTCCCCGCTGCCAGAGGAGCGAGTCTAAAAATAAGGCAAAGCAAAGAGTGAGCAGGCCTCAAGCTGGGCAGCTAAGTGATGATTCAGGCTGGCGGTTTTCGTGAGGACTGCCGCTGCACGCATCCTCACAATTTCATTAAGCAGTCACTTCATATTTGCACAGCGAACGGCAGGCAGCGGTGCCACTTAAAAGCAACGCTTTGCTGACAGCTGAGAGTGCGGCAGAAAGGAAATTCAGCATAAGGGTCCATGATGAGGTGGCCAGGCTCAGAGAGAAATAAAAAAAATGGAAAGAGCGAGTGAGTGAGCGGGCGAGCAAGAGAGAGAGAGCGTAATGCTGCCAGCTGAGACCCTTTAACCAATGACCCCCACAAAGGAGTGCTGAGAATCAGGAACATATTAGCAGTCAGGAACCGAACGGGGAGGAGACTCAGGGGGACACTGGGAACGAGCGGCTGAGCTAGCAGGAGAGTCAGGGACACACGGTAGACGGTGGCATGGCAGCCGGGCTCTAAACATTCAGGGACACGTCACACTCATTGACTGTGACATCAGCATCGGCCTGCTTTACTCGTGAACTTTTCATTTTTCAACATCACTTCTATGATTTTTGTGACAACATAGAAGTTGATTTTATTCCCATTATAGTCTCTTTACATGACATCATTTTGAGTTTTGTCACATGACCACATTCAGTGCACTTCCAACATCCCAAGGTACGATGTTATCGATACGGTGGCGAGTGGACGTTGCTTAATCCCTTGGTGGACACATCTTCATGAACTTTACTGGCAGGTAGCTTCATTCTTCAAGTGGTAGGACTGATAGTCCTTATCTCGGCTTGGACCTTTGTTTTCATTTTGTCTCTTTGGCATCAGTCGCTCGGCTCTGATTGTCATCCGGTGTTGACCTCTGCCGTGTCCGACTCGTCCTCTATACTTCAACGTGGTCAGTTTGTGGAGTTCACATTATGAAGAAAAGCCGAGAAAGCTGGAGGTAAACAACAACCCTTTGATTATCTTGTGTGTTACGCTGCCACCTCCACCCTCTGAACAAGTCTCACCTGAATCCCCCCCACTGCAAAACGCACGATTCTCTTTTTACATAACCCACCAATGAGAACGCAGTAAAAAGTCGAGGGCAAAAGTACTGAGAATGACCCCAGTGTTGGTTTTCACAAAGTTTGCTGCTTCAGTGTTTTTAGATCTTTGTGTCAGATGTTTCTGAACACCAGCAAAACCAAGGAGCTGGTGGTGGATTTTAGGAGGCCCAGACCCCTCATAGACCCCATGATCATCAGAGGTGACTGTGTGCAGATGGTGCAGACCTATAAATACCTGGGAGTGCAGCTGGATGATAAATTAGACTGGACTGCCAATACTGATGCGCTGTGCAAGAAAGGACAGAGCCGGTTATACTTCCTTAGAAGGCTGGCATCCTTCAACATCTGCAATAAAATGCTGCAGATGTTCTATCAGACAGTTGTGGTGAGCGCCCTCTTCTACGCAGTGGTGTGCTGGGGAGGCAGCATAAAGAAGAGGGACGCCTCACGCCTGGACAAACTGGTGAGGAAGGCAGGCTCTATTGTAGGCACAGAGCTGGACAGCTTAACATCCGTGGCAGAGCGATGGGCGCTGAGCAGACTCCTGTCAGTCATGGAGAATCCACTGCATCCACTAAACAGGATCATCTCCAGACAGAGGAGCAGCTTCAGCGACAGACTGCTGTCACCGTCCTGCTCCACTGACAGACTGAGGAGATCGCTCCTCCACCAAACTATGCGATTCTTCAATTCCACCGGGGGGGTAAACGTTAACATTATACAAAGTTATTGTCTGTTTTTACCTGCATTATTATTACTCTTTAATTTAATATTGTTTTTTGTATCAGTAAGGTGCTGCTGGAGTATGTGAATTTCCCCTTAGGATTAATAAAGTATCTATCTATCTATCTATCTATCTATCTATCTATCTATCTATCTATCTATCTATCTATCTATCTATCTATCTATCTATCTATCTATCTATCTATCTATCTATCTATCTATCTATCTATCTATCTATCTATCTATCTATCTATCTATCTATCTATCTATCTATCTATCTTCTATGGTTTACTGAAGTAGCATGACAAGCAGTTCAGAAGTTTCAAAGGCTTTTTTTGACAATGACATGAAGTTTATACAAAGAGTCCATATTTGCAGTGTTGGCCCTTCTCTCTTTTTCAAGACCTCTGCAATTTACCCTGGCAGGCTGGCAATCAACTTCTGGGCCCAATCCTGACTGATGGCAGCCCATTCTTGGATAATCAATGCTTGGAGTTTGTCAGAATTCGTGGGTTTTTGTTTGTCCACCCGCCTCTTGACCACCAGTTCTCAATGGGATTAAGGTCTGGGGAGTTTCCTGGCCATGGACCCCAAATTTTGATGTTTTGTTCCCTGAGCCACTTAGTTGTCACTTTTGCCTTATGGCCCGGTGCTCCATCATGCTGGATTGTTCATTGTTGGTCACCAAACTGTTCTTGGATGGTTGGGAGAAGTTGCTCTCTGAGGAGGTTTTGGTCTCATTCTTTATTCAGGGCTGTGTGAATTTGTGAATTGTGAATTTCCCATCGGGATTAATAAAGTATCTATCTATCTATCTATCTATCTATCTATCTATCTATCTATCTATCTATCTATCTATCTATCTATCTATCTATCTATCTATCTATCTATCTATCTATCTATCTATCTATCTATCTCTCTGTTCTTAAGTGAAATTGTGAGGGAAAGAAATCAAATATGCAGGTGAGGGCTTTTTATAGTTTAACCCTTACTATACAGGTGCCTCTCAATAAATTAGAATAGCATTGAAAAGTTCATTTATTTCAGTAATTCAATTCAAAAAGTGAAACTTGTATATTTTATATAGATTCATTACACACAGAGTGATATATTTCACGCGTTTATTTCTTTTCATTTTGCTGGTCATGGCTCAAAATTCAGTCCATCCATCATCCAACCCGCTATATCCTAACTACAGGGTCACGGGGGTCTGCTTGAGCCAATCCCAGCCAACACAGGGTGCAAGGCAGTAAACAAACCCCGGGCAGGGTGCCAGCCCACCGCAGGGCACAATTTAGAATCACCAATGCACCTAATCTTGCATGTCTTTGGACTGTGGGAGGAAACCCATGCAGACACGGGGAGAACATGCAAACTCCTAACTGTGAGGCAGCAGTGCTACCCACTGCGCCACCTTGCCGCCTCATGCCATTCCAAACAAGGCAAAGAGAGGATGCAGTTTCATGCTGATTCTGACAGACAAAAATACAACAGTCCTCAGTCTGACTGCACGTCTCCCAGTTGTCTGTGTCTGTCTTGTCTTATTATTATTACCAGGCTTATATTAACTTCACCAGTTTGTTGTCTGGTACAAGTCTTGTCATCGATATTTAACACCACTTCCTATTGTCCAAATGACTTGAAATGTTGCACACCTACTCACTTCCGATGACAATACACTAATTGGTCAATTAATCCATGTTAATTAACAAATGAAATTTTCATATGAAGAATAGTTCAAGATTTCACCAACAGATGGCGCTAGTAACAGATAGAAATATTAAAGGAAGTGTTAAAATATTGATTACAAAATTATACTAAAACAAACCCAAGACTAAAAAGTTGAAAATAATATATATACATGTATATAAATACTTTTTAAAAACCACACTTATATTAAGTTAAAAAGTGTACTGTAAAGTAAAACATAAGTTTCTCATACATCACTCAGAGTGTAAAATAAAAGTGTGGGCGCTTTTCATCAATCAACATTCAAAAAACGCTTCTTAAAATCTTAGCAAAAGCGCCCACCTTTTATTTTACGAGTGATGTTTGAGAGACTTATGTTTTACTTTTCAGTACACTTTTTAAGTTAATATAAGCGTGGTTTTTAAAAAGTATTTTTTTATATATATATTTTACATTATAATGCTTGCCTAGCAGTTCCATATGGTGATCCCCTGTACTAAATCTGGCTCTGTGTCAACTGTGTGCATGAGAGTAGAAAAAGGCAGATTTTATAAGTGACATATTAAGTGACACACGGTGACATATTAAACTTACATTCTTATTACAGTCGCGTCCCGATGGACATTCTTTTTCACTGAAAAGCCTTTATAATATACAGGGTCATGGTGTCACCCCCAAATCTTTTTCATTTGCCTTGTCGTCTTTTTGCACTGTTAACCCTTCTGCTCTGTGACGATGCGGATTCCACTTCATGATCCCGTCTCCCTTTTTAGGAGCTCTTGGACCCAACACCTGAGCTGGACAGTGAAGACAAAACGAAGCAAGGGGAAAGGTGTAAAAAAGGTGCAAAGTGTTTTTACTACACAACAGCAGTGTTCAAAATAAATAGTGCAGGGCTCCCAAGAGAATGCTACTGAATAAATAATCCATTAAAACAGGGGTGAATCAGTGAAGGATAAAATCCAATATAATTCTTTTTAAAGGCGAGGTTAAAATAGCTGGACCTTTAAAACAAAAACCTGGTGTCTTCATCTGCTCCCATCCGGCCCTGCACCAGGGTTAGTCGGCCTACCTGCAGGTGACCTGCTCTGCCAGATGCTCTGGTGGCTTCCCAACCCCTGGCTTCGTTCTGCTCTCCCCAGCGACCAGGGCGCTCACTCACACTGGGGCTTCCACCTCCCGAGCCTCCGACTCCCGTTGCCTTCCATGGCGTCCCATCTTCATTCTGGTCACTCCAGGCTCCTCACTAATGCTCAGCAAGAGTGCCCACTACCGACTCTCCCCCAAGTGCTGGCCAAACATCTCAGCTGCCTTCTGCTCTAGACAGCGAGCCTCCCTTCGCTCGCTCACGCACCGACTTTCTGCTTCCTGCCGCCTGCTTCTCCCTTAACCTCCATTCACTTTTTCTTCTTTCCTCCGTCCGCACTCGCGCTCCATCTATACGAACTTCTCAAAGTTTAAGGATATATCAGTATTCTGTAGAAGAGAGAGATCCAAATATTAACTTCAGGGCCCAAAATTGGGTTCTTAACCTCAGGGTTCAATGGGACCAGGGTTAACCTCAGGGAAGGGGGTCAGAACATTAACATCAGGAGCACAAGGATACCTGATTGACCCTCACAGAACCCTAGAGCAGTGTTTCCGAACCTCGGTCCTGTGCCCCCCCCCCCTTGCCAGCTTCTGTTTTTAATTGGACTCCTGGGCTAATTAAGTGATGTGTTATTTCCCAAGTTCTGTGTTTTGGGAACAATATAGAAGTTAGAAAACTAAGATTGGTAAAAGGGCGGCACAGTGGTGCGGTGGGTAGCGCTGCTGCCTCGCAGTTAGGTGACCCAGGTTCACTTCCCCGTGTCTGTGTGGGTTTCCTCCGGGTGCTCCGGTTTCCTCCCACAGTCCAAAGACATGCAGGTTAGGTGCATTGGCGATCCTAAATTGTCCCTGGTGTGTGTGGGTGTGTGTGTGTGCCCTACCCAGGGCTTGTTTCCTGCCTTGCGCCATGTGTTGGCTGGGTTTGGCTCCAGCAGACCCCCGTGATCCTGTAGTTAGGATATAGCAGGTTGGATAATGGTTTGGACGGATGGAGCTTGGTAAAAATAAAAAAGAATATATATATTGTATTGCAGTGGGTTGGCACCCTGCCCGGGATTGGTTCCTGCCTTGTGCCCTGTGTTGGCTGGGATTGGCTCCAGCAGACCCCCGTGACCCTGTGTTTGGATTCAGCGGGTTAAAAAATAGATGGATGGATGGATATATATTGTAAGATAAAGGCGCTATATTGCGCCCGACCCGACACAGATTGACAAGGAGGCACGTGTAAAACAAATAAACTGTTTATTTTTCTTCAGCTGGAGGGCACGTCTTCCCTGTAATCCCTCCAGCCACAACACAGTCCCAAGCAAAGTCCACAAGTAACACCAAGCACTCTTCTTCTCTCTTCCACCACCACTCATCCTCAGCAAGCTTTGTTCTCCTCCCACCCGACTCTGGCCGCTGAGTGGTGGTTGCTGGCTCTTTTTATTGGGTACCCAGCAGTGCTCCAGGTGCTTGATTGCCAACATCCGGCTGCAGTTCCAGGTGTGGTGAAACAAGTGCCCAAAAGGGGCCAGGAGCTCCTGCTGCAGCACCCCCTGGTGGAGCCTGCGGAACCCAACAGGGCTGCACAGAACTCCAACCCCCATGAAGCCCTGGGGGAGTCCGAGGCACCGCTGCCACCCAGGGAGGCTGCCATCTAGATACTGGGTTTCCCACCCTTGTCCCCCGGTATACATGGTGCAGGGGCATCCCGGCCAGGAATGGGCCCCGGCCACACGTCACAATATTTACAAATGTTAAAATATTAAAATGTACCAAGCAGTTATATGGGAATAATGTATTTTTTTCTTTTTAACAATATTTTCATCTTGATTTTCATTCTACTTTTCTAGGTGTTCTAATTGTTTAATTAATCCATTATTTACTAATTAGTGGGTCTGATGCTAAAGTACTTGCAGCCTTTGATTATTCAGTGGGTATCTGCTCTGCTCATTTTTAATTGTCATTAATAAGGGGAAAAACTGCACAGAAAAAGGACAAAACAGAATGAAATCAACAAAAGAGAGTTAAGCATTTAAATCTCTAGAAAATGCAGAAATATTTCTAAATGTCTTATAAATGTAAAAATCATACTGCTGTGCTTTTCTGAATGTAGAATAAAAGAAAAATAACACCAGCTAATTAAATGAGATCAGCGCTATCACTGATTAGGAGTCTGGTTGGAACAAAAACCTGCAGTCACAGGGGGTCCCCCAGGACTGAGGCTGGGAAACACTGCGCTCTACCAGCATTTCTCAACCTTTAACTATTAGCAACCCGAGTTTTCATAGCAGTTTTAATTGTGCCCCCCCTAACGTTTTTTTGAAAGGAGCCCACTAATACCAATTTGTTCTTTTTTAATTAATGATATATCATAGATGCATATTTTATTATACCTACTGTCGTGTTTAGGAGGTAACTAAAGGGCTCGAATATATGTAATTCCACGCCGGACCAGGGGGTGGCGAAGTGCACTAATTCTCCCTCTCAATCTCTTACAGAACATTCTAGGGAAATCCCACCCAGCTCTGGGGCAGCCAATGACGTCACTTCTGGATGACATCACTTCCTGTAATGGCATTTAAAGCCGCCATCTTGTTAATTTGGAGTTAGTTCTGTTTTGGACTGAATAGTGTGAACATGGATCTGATTATTAAGAAGTTTTGCAGCTGGGAACAATTATACAGGTGGCTGCCCCAAACCTTCGCAATGTCTTGTGATCTTTATTGTTACACTGCTTAACTTTAATCGACATTTATCTAACTCCATATTTATTTTTCTAGTATCAGAATTTAGTTTAAGTTAATTTATTTTGGTTTCAATAGATATATTTTTCATATTTTCAATTCTTGTTTTCCTTTTTTCACAACTTCGCGCTCCCTTTTTTCTTACTTGGGGTAAGAAAAGCGGTTTGAGAACCGCTGGTCTAAAGACATGCAAGGTTAGGTGCATTGGTGATTCTAAACTGTCCCCAGTGTGTGCTTGGTGTGTGTGTGTGTGTGTGTGTCCTGCGGTGGGCTGGCACCCTGCCTGGGGTTTGTTTCCTGCCTTGCACTCTGTGTTGTCTGGGATTGGCTCCAGCAGACCCCCGTAACCCATAGCAGGTTGGATAATGGATGGATGGATGGATGGATGGATGGAATTTATGTATTCTGAATTGACTTTATTATTGTAAAATTAAAACGATGTATGTGGTCTGCTGCCTCACAACAAGGAAATTAAGGTGTAAGTCCTTGCGTGGAGTCTGCATGTTCTTCCTGTGTTCACGTGGGTTTCTTGGTGGTGCTCCCGTTTCCTCTCTCAGTCCAAATACATGCAGGTTAGGTGGACTGGAGATGCCAGCTTGACCCCCTGTTGTGTGTGTGCGTGCGTGCGTGTGTGTGTGTTCACCCTGTGATGGGCTGGTGCCCACTCCTTGGATTGTTCCTACTTTTGAGTCCTAATCTTATTGGGATAAGCTCCAGTGACCCCCGCCCTGGATAAGGGGCTCTGAAATATTAGTGGAGGTCAAGTTATGTTGCTCTGAAAGAGGGAATGGGGGATCCCACCTTAGCACATCTACAGGACATGTTATTTATTTTTCTAGCATAAGAATGTAGTTTAAGTTAATTTGTTTTGGTTTCAATAGATAGATAGATAGATAGATAGATAGATAGATAGATAGATAGATAGATACTTTATTAATCCCAATGGGAAATTCACAGATGTATTTTTCATATTTTCAATTCTTGTTTTCTTCCTCCCCCCCCCCCCCCCAGGGGGGGCAGCCCCACAGTTTGAGAACCACTGGTCTTTACCATTAATATCAGTTAATTTGCCTCAGGGATATAACAATTCTCCAAAACACTAAGTTCAGGAAAATCATCCACCTTTAAAAATTGTTCTCTGTCCCAAAAACAAAGGACCCATTAAGGTACGGATTGCCCTATCCCCTAAGTTTTTAAGTTTAGGATATTTGGGGGGGGATCAGATCATATATATAATGGGGACGTGGCTCAGGTGTGGCGATTAGCAGTTCAATTCCGGATGCGGATGACTCCTCACCTGCGCACTTAAGCGAGGAAACGGCCAAATCACGAAGGTCCCAGTAAGCCACACTACCACGACCCTTCTGTAAGCCGCGAGTGCGGCGATTATCTATTTAAAAAGTGGGCTTTTCTTCGAGCCGTGGACCCGCTATACCACATGCTCACTATTAGCTACTACAAAAGGGGGGTTGGGGGGGCACAACTACACTGGATGGTCTTCATGCAGTCACTAAATGTGACAACCCCAGTGATTTTCAGTTGTGGAAAACTGCCCTGACCCGGTAGTTAGATCAGCAACTGCGGCTGGCAAGTCTGACGTACCCCACGACTAATGAGACATCAGCATAAGTGAACTTTGAAGACACAGAGGAAGCCATAGTCTACGCTGAGGACTGTTTTGGTGCATTCATAGATGGGGAAAAAATAGGAAGATACAGAAGAAAAAAAAAAATAGTGAACGGAGACGAGGCCCACCCCAAGGCACCGCGATCAATTCAGGAATCATGTAAATGTGCCGCTTGGTGGCCCCCCACTCCTTACGGGCATCGTGCTTAATTGCACTCATTAGACTCTTTCTTTGTGTCGCAGGCTGATTGCAGGAGATGGGAAGCCGTCTGCTTCGGGGGAAGAGGGGCACAGCGGGGCGCCTCTTCAGAGACAAAGGATGCGTGAATCATTACAAGTGTTGCCATGCGTTTCTCACAGACAGGATAATGAGGGTACCGGCCGCTAGGGTGAGGGAGAGCTGGATAAGGGACATACCCCTGGTACACCATCACTTGCTGTGGACCGCCGGTTACCAACAGAGCCATCATAAGACACATCCTGATCTTGAACAAGACAGCACCTTCATGTTTCCAACCTCATCACGGGGAGTGTAAAACCCTTGGCACGCAAGCCCACGTGTCAGCGAGCAGCTCGGTCTGCTAGTCAACTCCACACTCACTTGCGGTCCATGAGCCTCTTCTGCACATTCATAAGGTGGAGACCTCCAGCGTGCTCACCTAAAGGCGCAAGGGTGGTCATCATTTGAGAAGGAACGCACTGTGAGTGCCAGCTTGTGCCGCTCTACTCTCTCATAAGTCTGCCCAAGGCTCATCCCGAACGTCACTCACGCGGATGCTTGGCAGGGCCTGGCCAGTCATTTCTCATCAGGCACGATATGAAAATTAATTTCCTGGAAGACCCTGGTAGAAAATGAGCACCTTGGAAAGTGCAGTCGACTCTCACTGCTTTGAGAGTTTTAATGAAAATCAGCCAAGAAATTTCATATCCTGAGTGCCACGTGGGATGAAGGAGCAGGCAGTGGTCTGGGAGACGGGCTGCTGGCCTGGGTGCGAGAAGAGGGCACAGCTTGACATCTTTTATAGTGACTGTCCGCCATTGCCTTCATTTAACATAATCTTTGTGAGCAGTCATGGTGGGCTCTGGTGATCACCAAGTCATAAACACTTACTCAGTCCAACTGATCCACGACCCGCCCCAGCAAAATCAATCTCATCATGGTGGCTCTGTGTGCATCCCGGCTGACAACAAATGTCTGGCATTTAATGTGGCGATGAGAAATAACGGACCTCTCAAACAAGACAAGCTCAACTCTCTGATGTCTCGTGTTTTATTTACCACAACAGAATGGCAAAAAAAAAATACGAGGGCTGAACTTGTGCCTGTTACTCCATCATGCAGCATGTTATTGGCTGTCACAAAAAGGGGCGGGCAGGCTGGCTAAATTAGACACGCCCACTCCTTTTCACTCAAGTAAATTGTGCTCATCTGACGATGACATCAGCAAGTCTGACACACTTTATGGCTACAGGTCACCGGCTTTAGAGGGAATCATCACCCCTCATGTACAACGCGCTGCCAGTGTACACCCTAATCCAGCTTGCTGCCAATCCGCCAGCTGTTTTCTGTCTCATGCCCATTGTTTATGGGGTGTGGGCTGTTGTACCCATGACCCTGAATTGAGTTAAGTGAGATTAAATATGTCATGCTATGCTTTTTGGGTTCACCAGAGAGGTGCAACATTTTGTAGTTTGGCTGGACGTGCAAGTAGAAGTGATGATAGGACTACGACAACTCCTACCTGCTGCAAAGATGGCACCATTGCTTTTTTGTTCTGCTAAAGCCGATGTCACATTATGCAACTTTTATTCACTGAGTGTGTCAGAGTTGCCGACTGTAGTCATGAAAATCAGGGCGCTACACATTTGCCAACTTTGTGCCAACCTGCTTTCCTCCTTTTGTGACACCAACAATCCACCGAAGTGCACTTAATGAACTGCAAGGGACTCCACTTCCCAGCCTTCCTTTTATGCAACTGGAGTCGGCCCTCGGCACTGCTGTATCGGTGGTCATCCAGGGAATAACAGGCTGGCACAATTACAGCACTTTGGGGTGTCAAGCCGGGTGTCCCCTTTTACTTGACAAACCATATAAATAAAATAAAGCACCATAGCGTTTAAGAATAACATCAACAAAATAAGGTTGTCCCACAGCAGTCGGGTACTCAAATCCTCATTTATAAGGACCTCTCACTCAACGTTCGGTGCTCCTCTCCTTAAGCCTCAAGTGACATGCTTCCTCAGGGTGGTCTCAAATTTATTGTCCAGGTACTGGAAATGGGTGGATTTAGTTGCCCTCACTGGATGGTCTTCCTGTGAGGTGAGTGCTATTATGACATGAGTGCACTTGATAAATAAAAATGGTGGGAGGTCTCCAAAAGACCCCTAAAATCAGGCCTAGATCTTCACTGGCCTGTCTGGAGATTGGCTTCACCCAAGGCAGCTGTTACTTCACTACCCTTAATTTACATTTAATTCCTTTTTTCCTTTTGCTCATTTTCAGTCCTTTGGTTGTTATAACTTATGTTAATGTTGTTATTTATATTTATTATTTGTATTATTACATATTTTTGGTCAGTTTTGCTAATTGTTTAGTTTAAATGTGTGGATGTTTATCCTGCCTTGCTCCTTGAGTTTTGTGGGTGGTTCCTCAAGAGGGGGGGCCACCTGTCAATCTCCATTGATGGACTGCTCCCAGACCCTTATAAGGCTCATGGGAATTGCAGTCCTCACACGGTACATTGTATGCTCTTGATGGTCAGTGAGTTCTCCTCTTTATGTTTATGATTGTTCTTTGGATTTTTCTGGCTGTTTGACTAAGGGTCCTGCTGCCTGCTTTTCCCACCCCAGGCAGTGATACTTCCTGTCAAGATACTTTCAATGGTAGACGTCTAGAAGTTGTTCAGTATCTGGGAAGGCAGCCTGAAATCTCTGAGGCTTCTGAGGTGGCACAGACGTTGCTGTGCCTTCTTCACCAAGGTGTCGATGTGCTTGGATCAGGTCAGGTCCTCTGTGATGTGGACAGCTTGATATCTGAAACAGTCCACCCTTTCCTCCTGAGTGCTGTTAATTCTGAAAGGCCTCAGCTGCTTTCCCCCAAAGTCCACAGTCAGCTCCTTTGTCTTCCTAACATTCAGGTGCCGACGTTTGTCCTGGCACCAATGTGACAAACTCTGCCCTTTGTCCAGGTAAGCCTTCTCATTGTTGGTAGATATCAGGCCCACCACAGCTGTGTCATCACCAAGCTTGACAATGATGTTAGAGTCGCGTACAGCTGTGGACTCAGCACAAAACCCTGTGGAGCACCTGTGAGGAGCAGGTGGGGCGATGAGATGTGGAAAACCCATTAGAACAACCTGGGGGTCTTCATGTTAGGAAGTTAAACTTCCAGCTGCCCAGTGAAGTGCCCAGTCACAGGTCCCTGTGCTTTGTGAAGATCTTAGAGGGGATTATTGTCTTAACATTGGCATTCACACATTGATGTATGAAGGAACGAGGTGATGGCATCCTCTGTGGATCTACTGGAGTGACATGCGAACTGTAATGGGTATGAGATGAGGGGCTGGACAGGTCTTTAATCTTTAGGGTTCACATTTCATTTTTTGATAATGTTAAACAAAGGCTACATGACAATGCCACCCTAACCAAAGCGCTGCCTGAGGTGATCGCCTCGTCACCTCATTGCACACACTGGCCATTTGGGTGGGACCTCACCCAATTAAATGACCCCCCACAGCTGGGCACAGGGGACAGCATCATCCGTGTCCACTTATTCTAAACGTGATGTCCCCAGTCAAGTGGCTTTGAAATAGGGTCACCTAATGGGTGGTCAGATGTCCCGGGCACACATCACACATTATGTAGAGCAGATGGGCAGTTGTCTCCTTCACTTTGATTATCTGGGCACGCCTCGGGCCATTAACTCATTCACTTCAACAAACACTTTTAACTGCGGCCTTGAATTTGAATTCAGCCACCTTTCACAAGAGCCAAGAATGGACCACCTTGCGCATGTTGTCTTCCAGAAGCATTCCAGCTTTGCATCCCATTCTATCCTTATTAATGGCTGCGGCGTACTGGAAATGAGCACTCAGAGACGCCGCCACAGGAACAGAGCAGAATGTTTTGTGGCGGAGCTGCATTGCATTTACATGTGTAATAGCGAGGTGCTGACCGGCCGGCCCCCTGATTGCAGCTCGGCTAAGGGTCGTCTGATTAACGCGTCGATAGACGAGACATCAGCCCCGTCTCAGCTAATTAAGTCCGTTCAAGTGAAACTCGTGTGGCGTGGAGACGCTTTCTGCTTGCACTTCAGGTGCCGGCTGGGAGTGCTCAGACCCTCTTGCCCGCCTCCTTCCTGTGACCTTGGACTCCACTGGGATGAAGAGCTGGACCTCAGCAGTCACCCTCTGTGATTGAAAGGACTGGATTGGCTGGACAATTGCAGGTTTCTCAGCCGTGGCCGGGCATCTGTTTGATGGTCTGATCCTGCTGGGCATCGCCCTTCGACACATTCGCTTGGTGTATTCTGATCCTGTCTGAAAGGGGACTTCCATGTTTCACTGTCCTTTACCTGCATGGTCTAATTCACAAGATGCCCTCTCTCGATTCTTTACTTATTTTATATGAAAGCTCCATATCCTGTTAGATGTCAGCTTTCAAGATGGTATGATATGGGAATCTTGGCAGCAGCACCCCCTGGTGGCGCTCACGGATCCCAACAGGGCCGTATGAAGCTCCCTAGCGTTCTGGGGGGAGGTAATGTTCTGGATATGCTCCCTTCCCCGGTCCTTCCAGCGTGGAGGCATCTCGGCCTGGCAAGGGCCCCGGCCTTATGCCACACTCCCTAAATTATTATGAGTTTAGTTTCACTTTCAGTTGAGCTTCGTGTTAATGTTTCATTTTTGTGCTACATTTTGAATTTTTATGGGCACCGCCATTTTGTTTCTAATATACTGGTGCCCATTGCCACAGTCACATTTCCTAGAAGTTGCAACACGTGATGCCACTAGTGTGACGGCTGCCAGGTGAAGCTGAAACTGTGTCTAAGACTGTAGCTAACTCTTGTGACTGATAGGGGGCACCACTGAACCCCGTACCCTGGAAACAACCAACACAATTACATCATGGGTTCAAAACAGAGGTTTTTATTATTCCAGTACCTGACAAGGGTTTCTTGAAGGGTTGCGCAAACACAATTCCAGTCAAATAAGGTTTTTGTTCATTCTTTCTCCATTCGCTTCCCTCCAGCGAGTGTTGCCTTCCTACCCCCCGACTCTGACTCAGCCGGAGGAGGCTGAATGGCTTCCTTTTATGTCAGAAATGTAAGTACGTCCGGTGCCAGGGCACAGCCCAATGGAAGCACTTCCAGGTCAAGCGGGAGTCCTGGAAAGTAGGGTTCGTGTATCACTGCAGGCACCCATGGGAGCCAGCAGGGCTGACTCAAAGCACTACAACTCCCATCATGCCCTGCAGGTTTCAACATGGTTACTGAGGTCCAGGGATGCTGCCATCTAGCAGATGAGAGATAATAATATTTAAAAATAGGAGCTGTTCCCCCATTGTTCCTTTATCTTGTCCTCCCTTCTGGGTAAGGGTCCCATACCCATCCTGGATGGGATGCC
Organism: Erpetoichthys calabaricus; assembly: GCF_900747795.2. Lineage (NCBI taxonomy): Eukaryota > Metazoa > Chordata > Cladistia > Polypteriformes > Polypteridae > Erpetoichthys > Erpetoichthys calabaricus. Next base: position 178,954,753 of record NC_041402.2, on the reverse strand, counting down.
AGTAAATCCTGCCAGGCCCTTAGAGTTTTCAAGGTAGAGCTGTGAAATTTTGCTTTTTCTCTCCACTCTGATTTTAATTTTATTGTTTAGGTTTAGGGGGTCCCGCAATGAGAACGATACATTCTCACAACCTGTCTACATGGATTCCCTTCAGGTGCTCAGGCTTCATTCCATAGTTCGGAGACAGGTATGTTAGGTGGGCTGGTGATCCTAAATTGACCCCTGGTATGTGTTTGTGTGAGTTCCCCCCATGATGGGCTGGCTCCCTACTCAGGTGCTCTTCCTGCCTTGTGCCCGATGTTTACTGCAATGGGCTCCAGCTACCCGTCAGTTTTGGAGAAATGGTAGATGGTTCTCAAAGTCAGTCTTGGGGACCTCCTGTGGCTGCAGGTATTTAACTGTTTTTAATTGGACTCCCCGTCCAGTTGACTAAGCGGTCATATCCCAGTTATTATGCTTTTAGGGTCAATATACAAATTGAAAAACTAACTTTGATAAATTTTGCTGGTAGGTAGTGTTCTGCCTTACAAAAGGAGATCAGGATTCACATCCCAGGTGCTCCTGCATGGAGTTTTCCTGTTCTCCCTGTGTCCAGATGAGTGTCCTCTGGGTGCTTTTGGTTAGACATGCAGGTCAAGTGGAAGGCGTTGCTAAATTAGCCATGGTGTGCATAGTGTGTATGTGTGTGTGTGTGTGTGTGTGTTCACCTTGTGATGATCTGGCAGTTATGAGTGGAGTGCAAATAATGGCCAGAGTGGTGCCAGGCCTCTAAAAGATAGCAACCAAAATAGGCTGAAATATTAATCAGCCTGCCCAGAAAAGGTACAGCCTGAGTTCCGACTTTACAGGATGGCTTTGGCCTATACTGGGCCAAGTGGGTTCAAAAATAAAGGTGTAAAATCCCAAAATGTAATCAAAATGCTCTCACAAGGAGAGGAGATTACCATAAACCCCTGGCTTGTAGAGGGAAGAACAGCAAAACAAGCATTATAAAAGGAGATTTATTTTCAAAAAAGGAATTGCCAATAGGGTGGTGCAGTGGGTAGCACTGCTGCCTCGCAGTTAGGATACCCGGGTTCGTTTCCTGGGTCCTCCCTGCATGGAGTTTGCATGTTCTCCCCGTGTCTGCGTGGGTTTCCTCCCACAGTCCAAAGACTTGCAAGGTTAGGTGCATTGGCGATCCTAAATTGTCCCTAGTGTGTGCTTGGTGTGTGGGTGTGTGTGCCCTGTGGTGGGCTGGCGCCCTGCCCGGCGTTTGTTTCCTGCCTTGCGCCCTGTGTTGGCTGGGATTGGCTCCAGCAGACCCCCATGACCTTGTAGTTAGAATATACAGTAGTGGGTTGGATAATGAATGGATGGAATGGAAATCCCAGAGCAAAGATGTCCCATTACGAAACACTAAACTGAAATCCTTAGACAAAAGCAAAAAGAGTTGCTAATGACAATAGCGATACACACAAAAACACCAACACTCCACCAAAGTGAACGGAAAGGGTCTCCACTTCCCAGCATTTCCTTTTATGTATCTGGAACCGGTCCAATTTGCTGGCCCCGCCTCTTGAAGGTCCACCCGTAAAATACAAGGGACATAGGAGGACACAAACTAAATGATCAAGAAATATTTCATTAGACATCAAATCGTACAGTTAACATAAATGATAATAGCACATTCACACTTCAGTCTGGAGCTTTGCCACCTACTGATCATTTAAAGTATTTCTTAGTTACATTTGTTCAATCCACCTTAATAAAAAAAAATTAACGTGAAGTTCTAGATGCAGTGTGCCGTCCATTCTTTCATGTTAAGCCTTAGGGAAAGATACAGTCATATGAAAAAGTTTGGGAATCCCTCTTAATTCTTTGGATTTTTGTTTCTCATTGGCTGAACTTCCTTTTAATATCTGACATGCCTTATGGAAACAGTAGGATTTCAGCAGTGACATTCAGTTTATTGGATTAACAGAAAATATGCAATATGCATCATAACAAAATTAGACAGGTGCATAAATGTGGGCCCCCCAACAGAGATATGACATCAATACTTAGTTGAGCCTCCTTTTTCAAATCTAACAGCCTCTAGACGCTGTCCTCCTATAGCCTTTGATGAGTGTCTGGATTCTGGATGGAGGTATTTCTGACCATTCTTCATACAAAATCTCTCCAGTTCAGTTCAATTTGATGGACAGCCTGCTTCAGATCATCCCATAGATTTTCGATGATATTCAAGTCAGGGGACTGTGACGGCCATTCCAGAACATTGTACTTCTCCCTCTGCATGAATGCCTTTGTAGATTTTGAACTGTGTTTTGGGTCATTGTCTTGTTGGAATATCCAACCCCTGCGTAACTTCAGCTTTGTGACTGATGCTTGAACATTATCCTGAAGAATTTGTTGATATTGGGTTGAATTCACCCGACCCTCGACTTTAACAAGGGCCCCAGTCCCTGAACTAGCCAAACAGCTCCACAGCATGATGGAACCTCCACCAAATGTGACAGTAGGTAGCAGGTGTTTTTGTTGGAATGGCGTGTTCTTCTTCTGCTATGCAAAGCGCTTTTTGTTATGATCAAATAACTCCATTTTTGTCTCATCAGTCCAAAGCACTTTGTTCCAAAATGAATAAGGCTTATCTAAATGAGCATTGGCATACAACAAGCGACTCTGTTTGTGGCGTGAGTACAGAAAGGGCTTCTTTCTCATCATCCTGCCATACAGATGTTCTTTGTGCACATTGCGCTGAATTGTAGAATGATGTACAGATACACCATCTGCAGCAAGATGTTCTTGCAGGTCTTTGGAGGTGATCTGTGGGTTGTCTGTAACCATTCTCACAATCCTGTGCATATGCCGCTCCTGTGTTTGTCTTGGCCTGCCAGACCTGCTGGGTTTAACAGCAACTGTGCCTGTGGCCTTCCATTTCCTGGTGACATTCCTTACAGTTGAAACTGACAGTTTAAACCTCTGAGATAGCTTTTTGTAGCCTTCCCCTAAACCAGGAGACTCAACAATCTTTGTTTTCAGATCTTTTGAGAGTTGCTTTGAGGATCCCATGCTGTCACTCTTCAGAGGAGAGTCAAAGGGAAGCCCAACTTGTAATTGACCACCTTAAATACCTTTATATGTCATGGTTGGACACACCTGTCTATGAAGTTCAAGGCTTAATGAGATCATCCAACCAATTTGGTGTTGCAGGTAATCAGCATTGAGCAGTGACAGGCATTCAAATCAGCAAAATTACAAGGGGACCCACATTTGTGCACAGCCAGTTTTTCACATTTGATTTAATTTCATACAACTAAATACTGCTTCACTATAAATCTTTGTTCGGAAATCACCTCAGTACTCAGATGTTCCTAGGAAATGAAAGACAGACCACTGTTATCTTTTTTGTTGAAAGGAGAGTCAATTATTATGCAGGCAGAGAGGGGTTCCCAAACTTTTTCACATGACTGTATGTCTGTTAAAGTTTCTCGTCTAATTATTTCGTAAATGTTTGCCCAAATGTTCCCACTTATTTGATCCATATGTGAACGTATTTCCGGATTGATTGATTGATTGATTGTTTGGTAAGCACTTCCCACTGAGAGCCCCCTTTGTGTTGAGTTTTGTGCCCGTACAACCAATAATGAAAGATTTGACGGTAAAAGCCTCACTCTGTGGAAGAAAGGAGTTTACTGGATTTATTGATCACCGTCTGCACAGGTTTGCCCAGACAAACAATTGCGAGGGCAGAATTGACAGTCATTACAGAATAAAGAATGAGCAAGAAAAGATTAAAAAAAAAACAGAATTTATATTTAACACAAGGAAGGAAACCAGACTATAACATAACACAGGCGCCACGCTGGGGGATTGTTCCTGCCTTGTGGCCGACGTTTGCTGGGAGAGGCTCCAGCTTCCCTGCTACTCTGCTCTGGACGATCGGATTGAGAGTATGGATGGATTAGGAGTTTGGGCTTTTTTGGTGAGATGAGGCTTTTTGTCCCCAAGTGTATCTGCCTGGCCCTTTAATTAACGCCCCTACTGCCCTCTCGTCCATTTTTGCATTGGCAGCAGCTTTGCCTGAAGACCTCTGTATTCTACCACATGATTGAAAATGGCAGACCACTAGGGCTCAACTGGAAGGATCAGGAGATGAAAAACCAAAACCAAGCAACCAAAAGGGTCAGAGCCAGAAAATCACTAATACAGTGAACCTCCATCCATCTGTTTTCTCGGGGTCATGGGGAAGACCAGTTCAAAATGAAGTCCGATCCAAAAGTACGATTCTATAATTTGCACAAAAGAATTTACATGCTAGAGGTTTATTTGGTTTACCCACAGTAGGTGGACAAAGACTCGAAATAAACATTGAGGGACAGCAAAAAAAAATATATATGTTACAACACCCCCAACAGCAACAATCTGTGAGCTAATGTGGTATGGCAAACGCAGACGGGCCAACGGGTCTGCAGCTCGAGGCCTTGCATGCATAGCTAATGGCTGAGCTCATTCAAAGTATAACGTGGCCTGCACGGGGCGCACCAGCTCCCCAAACCTGACATGGAGAGACCCAAGCACAAGTTCAGTAACACGAAAAGGCTTTTTATTGTTTTGTGGGAAACTCTTCCCAGTTGTTTCCCACCTCAACAGCTAAGGCACTGAAATACACATACCAATGACCTTTTCTTCTTCTCTCTTCCTTCTCTCTCTCTTTCTCTCTCTCTCTGTGCCTCTGTCTTCCTCCAGTCTTCCTCCAGCAGGGCATCATCACCTTCCTCCTGACACAGACACCCACCATTCACTCCTCCATTTACGGGATCCCATTCCTCGGGTGAGGCTCCGTGTTTTCTTCCATGATCAGAGGAGCCAGGTTCTCCTTGCTCGAGTCACAGGAGTTTGCCCCACCATCATCCCATGCATCAGCGTGCTTCAGCCACAGCCGAGCAACCGGGCAGTCTCCATCTAGGATGTAGGCACACGGAACAGACATGAAACACTCCCAGGCGAGATCGTCCCTGGGCCTTGCACTGGCCTTCTACTGTCCTCCAGTCATCACTCCTTCCGGTTGACCTCTCTATTCGGCCAGCGATGATGATGTGCATCTGGCAGGCCACTACCTTTTGGCGTGCCTGGACCTTTTCTTTACCATCGGGGCAGGAGTGATGCCCCTGTGCGTCTCTTCACTGGTGTGCGTGTTGTTGTGCGGCTGTGTTGAGGTTTGGCCCCAAGACGTTTTCAATTTGCAGGTCCCTGCCATGCGAACAGCCAGGAATCTTGCGCTCCAGCATTACTGAACCTTACAGGCTTCTTATTGATTTGTGGGAAATTCTTTCAATTGTTTCCCACCTAAACTCAGAAATATACACAACAATGCCTTTTACTTCTTCTCTCTGCCTTCTGTCTCTCTCTTCCTCTTCCTCTGTCCACCTCCTCTCCTCCTCGCCACCTTACTCCCGACTCTGGATCCTGGAATCTATCTATCTATCTATCTATCTATCTATCTATCTATCTATCTATCTATCTATCTATCTATCTATCTATCTATCTATCTATCTATCTATCTATCTATCTATCTATCTATCTATCTATCTATCTATCTATCTATCTATCTATCTATCTATCTATCTATCTATCTATTATATAGTACCTTTCCTATCTATCTATCTATCTATCTATCTATCTATCTATCTATCTATCTATCTATCTATCTATCTATCTATCTATCTATCTATCTATCTATCTATCTATCTATCTATCTATCTATCTATCTATCTATCTATCTATCTATCTATCTATCTATCATCTCTCCATAGCACTTTGATGTCAGTACAGATTTAGGACAGAAGTTTGCATCTGTCAGAAAGAACTTTTAAACATTTGGACATACAACCCAAACACCACGTTGTGACTGCAGAGGGTTATGTATGTGGCTTGAACACAAATTAATAAAACATGTTTAGCTTTCTGTGTGGTGACCTGACCGTCTTACATTAAGTGTAAAGTTGATGTCAATTCCTGCTAACTCTGACAACACTGACCTTTGACCTTAATGTCTGTCCTAAGACTGCAGTGACGTTTTGGTGCTTCGGCTCTCCAAACAGATGACGTTGAGTTCAGCCCACCGCTGACCAAAGAGGATGGCTGTCGTCTCTATGAACCACAAACGATTCTTTTAGAAGTTTCCAGATTATGTCACTTGGCTTCTACCAAACTGTCTGCTGGCCTTCCTCGTATGTGGCTTCCTTCAGTTCCAAAGAGGCTGAATCAGTAAAACGCTGAAGAGGCTGTTAAAGTCTGGATGGTGTCCCCCATTTCAGCCACTCTGTCACTGTTCTTGTTGGCCTCCTTGTCACTTCTTTGTCTATTACTTTTCTTGTTCATTTGCTCAATTTAGTCGGACAGTCTGATTTTGCTATTGTCTTAGTATGGCCATGTTGTTTTTTCTCATTTTTTTCTATTCGATTACAATCAACCTCATGCAGCTCTTACAAGAGTCAAAGCTTTACAATCTGTTTAGGACTTTCTGTTGCTTTTATCCTCCTTCAACTTCCATGGCAGCTGCTTGAACTTTTTGACAGTTTTACTGATCATAGGCCTTAAAGAGTCAGTTAGATATGTACAGTATAATCCATCCTTCCATCCCTCCATCTTCTGAACCGGCTTATCCAGGGGAGGGTCAGCTGGAGCTTCTCGAAGCAGTCAGAAGGTGTAACGCAGGACCAGTCCCTTTAGGGGGCACCAGTCCATTGCAGGGGTGAGATTTATTATGCATTTGAAATGAATGGCTTGTTAGTGGAATCTCTAAAATAAATTGAAGACCTCACCCAGCTTAGTTTGATAGTAGGGGTTAATTATTATCATTATCAATATTAACTAACATAGTGAAATGCCCATTATCGTCACGTTTGTCTGTTTTGATCACATTGTGCACTTAGTCCCCTCTGTTCATCAGATACATTAACCCTTATGTCCCTCTTTCTTTTTGCTTTTTGTTGCCTTTGTTCACTTGACATTGCGGACCTCTTGAGGAAGCTGGACAGCATTGTACCCTGGCACTGCTGCCAGTTGATGGATGTTTTGCCATTTTATACACATGGACAAGCTTAGCTACCAGCTTGAGAAGGGTTGACATCTAAGTAACCAATGTTGACCACAGCGTTAATGTTGGCACTGCACCATCTATTGGAAAGTATTTTGTAATGCATATTGTAAAAAAATTCATTACATTTGTCATTCTAACTGGTGGTTCATCATAAACATTTGTAGTAATAAAATGAATTGCTACAAAAAGGTGTGCTACACCATCTGTTGAAATGATAGGAATGTATGTGTCTCTGTGATATGTCATTTGGTGTGGAATTCATAAAAGCAGAGTTAAAGTTTGTGACATGTCATCTGTTGGAATGACAAATGCATTTAGTTTATTACTGCAAATGTTTAGGAGGTGCCATCTGTTGGAATAATAAATGAAATGTGTACTGTATGTCTCTGTAATATGCCATTTGGTATGGAATTCATAAAAGCAGATTTAAAGTTTGTGATGCACCATCTGTTGGAATCACAGATGCATTCATTTTATTTCTACAAATATGTAAGAGGTGCTATCTGTTGGAATAATAAATGCAATGGTTATGTCTCTGTGATATGCCATTTGGTATGGAATTCATAAAAGCAGTGTTAAAGTTTGTGATGTGCCGTCTGTTGGAATCACAAAAGCAATTATTCCATTAGTACAAAATTTTGTGGCATGTCATCTATTAGAATCACAAATGCAACTTATTTTATTAGTACAAAAGTTTAGGAGGTGCCATCTGTTGGAATAATAAATGCAATGTATATGTCTCTGTAATATGCCTTTTGGTATGGAATTCATAAAAGCAGATGTAAAGTTTGTGATGCATCATCTGTTGGAATCAAGACTGCAATTTATTTTATTACTACAAATGTTTAGGAGGTGCCACCTGTTGGAATGATAAATGCAATGCTTATGTTTCTGTAGTATGCCATTTAGTATGGAATTCATAAAAGCATTGTTAACGTTTGTGATGCACCATCTGTTGGAATCACAAATGCATTTATTTTATTACTACAAATCTTTAGGAGGTGCCATGTGTTGGAATAATAAATGCAATGCATATGTCTCCATGAATTGCCATTTGGTTTGGGAAAAAGCAGCATTAGAGTTTGTGATGCGCCATCTGTTGGAATCACAAATGCAATTTATTTTATTACTACACATTTTTAGGAGGTGCAATCAGTTAGAATGGCAGAGACAGAGAGACTGAACAGATACACAAACATACAGGCAATTGTCCTTTTATTAAGGTGGATGTTCAGATTTGTATTTTTATTATGATTTGAAGACAAATACTTTATTTTAATTTAATATAATACACAGTTACTTGTGCAGGATTAAAAAACAAATCCCATTTAAGTAATTGCTTTAGTTTGACTTTGCAACACAGCAAATTTAGAAACCTCAATGTGGGTGACAGCCTTGTGAAGGAGCTAAATCTCCAGTCAGATGTAACTCTCCTGCCATTGTGCCCACTGAAGGCTCTTTCTCTCTTTTATGTGAGTAACATGGACCTCGACTTTCTCGGGGTCTGATGAGAATAAATTGCAGGGACACACGACTCCTCCACTGTGGCTGTGCTCAGTACCTTGAAGAGCTCCAGTAGCCTCTCCGTGGAATCAAATTTCAACATCCTGTCAGGAATTCAGCATTGTGCAGTGGAGTCGGCTTCTGCCGCTGTGTGTGTTTACCTCCTCCTGTGGAATTCAGCGACCTGCTCCTCTATTGTAGGGTCCTAGCGTAACGTCTGACCCTGCTGGAGTTTTTGTATTCTGCGGAAACGTTCAAAGGAAACTCATCCTGCCTGACTGGACTGCTAACTCGGCTTACCTGCTGGTGTGGCTTTGTGTAAAATGCCTTTTCTTCCACCTCTTCTTATGAAATGTGTTTTTGTCAGATTCACTGGTGTTTTTGGCTTGAAAATTCTGGTGGGGCCACACAGGGCCGAGAGAGACAGAGCCCACCTGAGAGAGTGTGTGTGTGTGTGAGATGATGAAGAGCAGAACTCACGGGACCTTCTCCTTGGCTAAAATCTCTGTCATGTGAAAAAGTAAGTGCACCCCATGAAATGATTTTTTTCCTTTTTAACATATGCTTAGTTTTGGTCATAATGATCAGCAATATAACAAATAATAAAGAATAAATAATAATAATAATAATAATAATAATAATAATAATAATAATAATAATGTTTGTGTGTGTGTGTGTGTGAGATGATGAAGAGCAGAACTCACGAGACCCGCTCCTTGGCTAAAATCTCTGTCATGTGAAAAAGTAAGTGCACCCCATGAAATGTTTTTCCCTTTTTAGTTTTAATCTGTGATAAGAAATGCACTCCAGAAATCATAAAGGTTTGGGGCAGCCACCTGTATAATATTTCCTGGCTGCAAAAAGAAGGTTAAATAATTGAACAGAGATGTTCACAAAACTGAGTCCAAAACAGAAGTGTTTGCCTGGAAGCAAGATGGTGGCTTTAAAGGCCTGTGGAAGAAGTGATGTCATCAGGACCGGAACCGGAAGTGACGTCATCGGGACTGGAAAGTGATGTCGTCTAAGGTCTACAAAGGAACTGAGAAAGATAGTCTGTGCACCCTGCCGCCCCCTGGTCTCATGTGGTATTACAATTACTCAAGCCCTTTAGCTGCCTCCTACTCACACGTGTGTGACAAATCATAATACTAAATAATATAACAAAGTATAAAAATTAAAAAATAATAATAATAAATATAAAAAATAAAAAACAGCAGAACAAACAATATAACAAACACTGTGCCTCATTTACATTTCCTGCCCATTGTATAATTTCAATACACGACAATGCCAATTTCCCATGTGGAGACATTAAGTTCACCTCTCCAGTCACGACTCCCTCAAATTAGAATGAGATGCCGATGGTGTGCTCCCCACAACACCTGACACACGCAGGCACTCAGGCACAAGTTGCCAATAAACAGGAGGATTTTATTGTGGGAAACCCTTCCAGTAAGCGTTTCCCACACTATAACCACAATACAATTCACAGTTACTCTGCAACTCTTTTTTTTTTTTTTTAATTTTTTGTAATCATTTTTTTTTATTGATGCCAAGCATATAGTAAAGCAACAACAAAAGGGAAAGATTTTTTCATATTCAAATCATGAGGAAAAACCCTCCACCGGTGCCCACCCAAAGCTCACCCCAACCCAGAGCTATTTAAGCCATTTAAAAAACTCTTCTCTGCTGTTTCTTCTGTGGTGGCTGATCTGCGCCGCCGCCACCACCTGATCAAGGTACCCTTGCTGCCCCCCAGTGTTTATGGATTGAATGGTGGCTGTCTCAGATGTCCATCTTCCGTTTCTTCCATGTGAAGCCTGAAAACCACGAGGACTCATTTAGAACTTCTATGTCAGGTAGAATGCCCAGTGGGGGCTGGGTGGTCTTTTGGCCTTGGAACCCCTGCAGATTTTGCTTTTTTCTATCCTCCTGACCGTCTCTTTTTCTTTTGTTGCATACTGTATAATATCATTGCCGTATTGTCTTGTTTGTTTGTTTTATATTAACTTCCTATTGTTTAATGTTGTAAAGCACTTTGAGTGACATTGTTTGAATGAAAGCCTGCTCCATAAATAAATGTTGTGGTTGTTGTTGTTGGATACCAAGTCAGGACTGATGGAACATGCAGGTCACTATCAGGGCCCAGAGGCCCTCCAAACACACACACACACACACTCTGCACCTTCTCTGCTCCTCCTGCCAGCTCCGTCCTCCTTCTCCCAACTCCTTTTATGTAAAACCCAGGAGTACCTCCGGTGCCCCAAAGGTCTGGAACTTCTAAGTAAGGCTGGAGCCACGCCACGTAGGGCTCGCTGGTCTGTGCTGTGCAAGGGCCGCACCCATGGTACCCAAATTCGGCTGAGGCTGTGGAGTTCAATTCTCCTGTGGGAATCCATGAAGGTGCCGCAACCCAAGGGGGCCGCCACTTAGCAGTTTGGGGGAGACAATGCCCTTCGTAAACCATCTCCCCTACCTGTCCTTCCATGGCATGGGTGTCCAAGCCGGGGTAAATTTCTCAGTGTAAGTCTGGCCGGGATATCAGCCCTCATGTGGTGTCCGTCACAACAGACTTGATTTGATTTTCACTGAAATGGAATGAAAACGTGTTAAATAAATAAATAAATAAATGTTGTTGTCGATGTGGTGGGAGAGGACACACAGGTGGTGGGTGTGACAGAGCAAAATGGAGGGGACAGGAAGATATGGAAGAAGATGATCTGCTGGGGCGACACCTAACGGGAACAGCCGAAAGACGAAGAAGAGGACATTTACACAAGTGTTGGTGCGCCCCCTAGTGGCCACAATATTAAGCTATAAACCGAATGAATCCACTTTGATCCTGTGCTCATCCGTACCGCTTTCCGTTCCTTTCTACTATTAAACTGACCAAAGCAAATCCATCACAATGCAGGAAGAACGTTTGAGAGGGGGTACCTTCAATATAAATTGCCCCGTAGCTAAATTGTAAATTAGTTAATTTGAGCAAAATTTTAAAAAAAACTTCAATCAGTCTGTATTGTCAAAAAATGACAATTTTATGTAATTCCACATGCGACCCGTGGGGGGCAGCGGAGTGCACTGACTGTCTTTCTCAATCCCTTGTAGACCATTCCCAGGAAAATTCTACCAGGTTCCGGCACCTCCAATGACGTCACTCCAGTTCTGGCACCTCAGATGATGTAACTTCCTGTTCTGGCGCCTCCGGTGACGTCACTTCCAGTGCTGGCATATAAAGGCACCATCTTTACTGTCAAGAATCAGTTCAGTTGTGGCCTCCATCTGTAAAGATCTGTGCCAAACCTTTACCCTTTTTTGCAGCCAGGACATAAAATACGGGTGGCTGCCCCAAACCTTCTTGATGTCTTTTGGGTGCTCTTTGTGGCAACATCTAAACTGGCATTGTGTGGGTCTGTGAAGAGTGTGCCCAGTTAATTGATTGACTGATAGGCATCCAACTTTGGTTCCTTCCTCATGGTGCTGTCAGGATAGACTCGGACCGCTGATCCCAAATTGGACCAGGTGGGTTTCCAAGCAGGGCTTCGAGTGGATGGAGTTACCGGCAGTAGCGTAGCGTGGGTGTCAGCCGCCCGGGGCGGAGGAAAATTCCGCCGCCCCCTTATTTAGATATGGTTCAAATTTTTACAAGATATTATTATTATTTATTGTGAAATTTTGCCGCCCCCTAAAAGTGCCGCCCCCTGCCGCCCACACTACGCTACGCCACTGGTTACCGGTTTCTTCATTATTCTCAGTCAAGTTCTGGCACTTGTTTGGTGAGTACTGTTTGTTGGCAAATCCATGGCAGACCCCCCTCTCCAAAACGGACCTGAGGACCCTCCTGCCCACCCCAGCTTCTTCTAGCATGCTGCTCAAAACCCCAAAGCCAATCCCTGCCTGAAGCTCTTTAGCGATTGTGAAGCTTGAAACCCCCCGAGTGGGTTGGACCACCCAGCCTGTTATTTGATCATGGCACATTTTAAGGTGGGCAAAGTAGCGGGCACTTACCGTCTAATTCACTTTCAAAACGAAAAGGCCGCAGCCTGCTATTTCTCGTTCTCGATGGCCGTGGCTGTGTGATGCCAAGGCAAGCGGGCCTCCCGGTGGGCTCTTTGCCACTCAGTCCAGTTTATTTTGTTGTCTCTTGGCTGAAGCCCCGGTTGTCACTCGGGGAGATTAAAGAGGCAGCCACACACACCATTGTAAATGTGGCCTCTTTTACTTCTGTCATATTTTACTTGGCCAACCTCTGAAATATGGAAACAGTCTTAGCAGGAGCTCCGATGAGACAAATTGTCGGTAATAAAATCTTTAGCCAAACATGTCCTGGAGAGAAAACAGCTTTCTCAAACGCTTAGGAATACGAATAGAATTGCAAATAGAAAAGCACTTCCTCCAGATTGAATTACTCAAGGATTCTGTTTCTATAAATCAGCCTTGGAAGAGAAAAAAAAATAAATAAATAAGAGAAATAAAATAAAATAACTGCTGCGGCATGAAGTCGAAACTGGCCTTGGAGCTGCCACGCGGCATAGATTGGGCAGCGAGGAGGAAGAGGGCCGGGCACAGGCAGCCGAGAGGAAAGGGGAATGTAAGGGAGATTAAGAAAGGAATCCAAAGCACACTTTCTACTATGATGGCAGGGCGCTATATAACCTGTCAGCCTCCTTTATGGCTTCTGCCCGCTGTCTGGAAATCGATAGTGACCAGTCCACTGCGACTCTTAGGCCCTTGTCATAATGGGTTGTGGACCACCGGGGTGTGTACAGCCAGCTGAACCAGACGCAGACTGGCAGACGCAAGTCCCAGTTCAGCACACAATTGGGGTCTCCCCACTGCACAGTACCTAAGCACTCTTCTTCTCTTCTCTTTCTCTTCCTCTCTCTTCCGTCACCCTGTCAGGCAGGCTTCGTCCACCTCCTCCCAACTGGAGAGTGGTGGCTCCTTTTATTCAGGTCCAGGTGGCTCATCGGTATTACCTAGAATGCAGTAGAAGCCCACCATAAGGCTCTGCAGTTTCCCCTGGTGACCCCCGCCCCGAAGAGAACCCAACAGGGCTGTGCCAAACTCCAACTCCCAGCATGCCCTGCAGGAGTCCGCCCAGGAAGGGTCCCAGGGGTGGTATTACCTCAGCGATGCTCTCTCTCTATCTGGACTCCGTAACCCCCTTAAATGTCATCTGGCTCTGGTGATTTGTTAGCGTTCTGCCAATTTAAGCCCACCGGGACTGGAAGGGGTGGGGTCTGTTGCCCTCACTGGGCGCTTTCTCCGGACTGTGGAAGAAGAACATGATAAGGCTGTGTGGCCCTTACTCGGCTGGGATGCCTCTATACTGGAAGGACTGGGGGAGACAATGTATTCAGAGTATTACCTCCCCTGGAGCGATAGATGGCAGCCCCCCTGGGTTGCAGTAGTACCCCGGACTACACAAGGCTCCATGGGAGTTGGAGTTCAATGCAGCCCTGTTGAGTTCCATGGGTGCTGTCAGGGGGTGTGCTGCAGGTAATGTTGAGCTCTGGGTGGCAGCACTTGTGCCACACCCAGAAGTGCTACCGGGAGAAGGTCGTCGAGCAACTGGAGCACTTCTGGGTGCCCTATAAAAAGAGCCCGCCGGAGTCGGGGAGATTGGGGACAAAGCTTGCCAGGGGGATTTGTGCTGTACTTTGGTGCTGCGAACTGTGCTGTACAGGTGGGAAACGGGAGAAGGCGATTCCCACGAAGGAAAAGTAAAAAAATAAAAACACGCGTGGAGAACTTGTGCCCTGAGTCCGTCTGAATCGAGTATGGACCCTCTGAAGGCCACAACCGATAGCGAAAGTCCCCCCTCTTGGCCCTGGGTGGTAATACATACCTGGGAAGAGCTTGGGTGGCAATCACAGGGACATGCGGAGCACATGCAAACTCTGCTCAGCCTCCACATTTACAGTCTGTGTCAGATGATGTGCCAACCGTGCTGTCATAAGGGCCTGGCATCAGATAAACGGAGGTTGTGCTGACCAGGTTCACATCTGGATCTGCTCCTGTGAGCCTCGTAGCCTCGAGCAGCGCTTTTGCTTTTTCTCACCTCTTCAAGCTCTCATCATTCATTCCATTTGTCACCGCGTCACTGAGGCTGAGCCGGCTGGTGGACATTTGTTCACTGCACATGCAGAGACAGACGTGAACAACACGGGAAGCAGAGAGTGCAGTGATGCTTGAAAGATGGACCCTCCACTCACACACACACACACACACACACACACACACACACACACACACACACACACACACACACAGAGACGCACACACACACAGAGACGCACTCACTAACACACACTCATGCCCTTCCAGTCATGGAGGGGTGTCTGGAGACGGGATACAGCGGCACGGCAGGGCTTCAACAGAGAAGCGGAATTTTTAGGAACACAAACACACAATCTGCATATCTGGAGCAGCGGGAGAGAGCGTATCTCACACTGAGCGCCGCTGCTCTGCTGCCGTTGGAAAAGAAAAGAAATGCGATTTTTCTCGAGTTGTGGTGAAACTCCTCCATGCCGGTGTAGCTCATTTGCATTATGGGTAGCAGTCTGGAACACCGCTGGGTCACAAGCACATACCCGTGCCATCAAACATGGCATCCACATGAAGAGAAGGGGTCACCGTCTCCCCACCTTGTCAGCCCCCCTCACTGACATCCATCAGTCACTTGCAATGGCTAACAATATGAAGGGGTTCAGCCTACCTAATTGGTAACAGCTGATGATGTCACAAGATTCAGGAACATGTGACCTCAAGAGTTGGCTACTGTCATTATATAGAGCAGTGGTTCTCAAACTGTGGGGCGGGCCCCCCTCGGGGGGCGCGAAGATGTGAAAAAAAGAAAACAAGTGAGTGGGTACATCTGCACCTACAGACTCTGAAAGGCGACCCCCACCTCTGACCTCCAAAATGGCTTACGTTAACATGCCTGTCTGTTTAGGTTTTTCACTAAACAAATGTTTTATACAAAGTCGTACTTAGTTACATATTACTTCTGATACATCCGATTGATACCAACAGCACTATAACTGAGGGGTGGCACGGTGGCGCAGTGGTAGCGCTGCTGCCTCGCAGTAAGGAGGCCAAGGTTTGTGTCCTCCCTGTCTGAAATTTGGGTTTGTTCCCGGTGCTCCAGTTACCTCCCACAGTCCAAAGTCCTGCAGATTAGATGGACTGGTGATCCTAAATCGTCCCCAGTGTGTGTTTGGTGTTTGTTTGTGATGTCCGCCCCCTGACCTGGGTTTCTTCCTGCCTTGCTCTCTATGCTAGCTGGGATAGGCTCCGGCTCCCCCCACAACCCTTATTCAGGAGTAACCAGTTTAGAAAACGACTGACTGACTGACTATGCCTGAAGCCCATTGTCTTATGAAATTCCCCGGGCGAAGTCGGGTAACCATGCTAGTAAATTTATACAATCAAAATCACCGCCACTCACCACACAAATCTCAGATTCATAATCCAGGGTATTAAAAAATGAGTTCAAAGCCTTGCAAAAGGGAGAAGGATTACACATACAAGCATTGAATGCGATCACACGGTATCGCAAAATTACAAACATTTACTTCTTCAGCTAAATCAAAATTTAAAAATAAACCCAAAGATTAAAGAAAAATGAAAATATGCAAAGGTATACGGGGTAACAATGCGTTCATAGAACATACAGTTTGTAGCCAATGAGCTAACGACAGGGTTAATGACAACGATTTTTGTTTTTTTTTGCTGAAAGTTAAGATCAGTTATGATCACGACTCACTGTTCATCTTTGGTCCCATCTCGGTCTGCCATGCCAAGTGGTGCGGGTGACCAGATGTGGAGGCAAACCACACAAAGTGGGAGCTGAGACAAATTCCAAATGAGGATGTGGCTAAATGTAAATTGATACTTGGGGGGCGTGGCCACCGACATGGTGCACATGATGAAGTGGGTGTGGCCAGTGGGAGGTGCGTGCAGAGGTGGGCGTGGCAGCAGGAACATCTGAGGGCTTCCCCACAATGCACGGCTGTAGTGATGTCAGGGGTCAGCTGACACTGGGATGCTTTCAGAGGAGGGCAGCAGCAGCAGCACCCGCTCAGGATCTGGCAGACATGTTAATGGAATTGTCCCACAAATTGCCTGCAGTGTAAGAGAAGTCAGAGTTAATTAGCTCATCTTTCATCACTCCTTGTCTCACCAGATTTGGCTTAGAAATAAACATATTTTAGCAACCAGGTCAATTTGAAACGAAAAAGTCTCATTACTGATAAATGGGCCTGAAAATCAAAAAGACGTGCACTGTGCTGAGCTGCCTCCAGTGTGAGAGAAGGAGAAGATGGAAGGGAAGAGGGGGGTCAACACAAAAGAACCATTCCCCCCACACCCACCAACCGTCATCCCACTCCCATAATACCCTGGTAAATGTCAGCCCTGGCATGAGAAAAATTCAGCACAACTTGGCGCAATTATTAGAGCTGCTCTCGTGGTTTCTTCTACTGAGTGCTTAGCTGACAAGGATGGCAGTGAAGTCAGTGCTGCAGCTGTCCAGGAGACCCCCAAGGGAGTCGGATGTCACTCGCTTATCTGCGCCACTAAATGAAGCAGCTGCTTTTTTCTGCGAATTGGCAAATTGGGGGGTTGGGAGGCAAGGGGGCTTTATCTGATGTCCTCTCGGTAAATCAGCCCTCCAGGGAGAGCTGTGTTCGAAGGTAAGGACAGAGCAGGCGGGCAGCACAGAGAGGAGGTGGCAGAGCACACACAAGTGGCACGTGAGATTACATGAAGGGATTCCGAGGGGCCTTAAAGAAACGAAACTGGGGAGGACGAGGAGGAGGAGGAGACGGTGCTGTGTAACAGTTGAGATATAAAAGGAACAAGAGGAGACCCCTACAGACCACCTGAGGAAAGAAAACAAAAATGACTGACCTGAGCCGGCGTGGCCAGTTAAATAGAAAAGTAACAAAACAAGAGCCAGACTGGCCAGGTAAGTCCAACAACCAGCACAAAGGCAAAAGCAGAGGAAGAGAGGACCATTCTGAGCAGCTGAATAGCAATGGTGAGTAAGTTAGAGCCAGACTGGTGACCAAAGTGACCAGCTACTCAGACTGGTGAGGTAACCAAGAAAATACTGGACTGTCTGACTTGTACTGGCGCAGTAAAGGTAAGGGAAAGGTTCAATTGACGTTCAAGGTGCAAACAAACGCCTTACAAAATACATCCATCCATTTTCCAACCCGCTGAATCCGAACACAGGGTCACGGGGGTCTGCTGGAGCCAATTCCAGCCAACACAGGGCAGGAACCAATCCCGGGCAGGGTGCCAACCCACCGCAGGAAACACACCCACACACCAAGCACCCACTAGGGCCAATTTAGAATCGCCAATCCACCTAACCAGCATGTCTTTGGACTGTGGGAGGAAACCCACGCAGACACAGGGAGAACATGCAAACTCCACACAGGGAGGACCCGGGAAGCGAATCTGGGTCTCCTAACTGCGAGGCAGCAGTGCTATCACTGCGCCACTCTACAAAATACATTTTATCATCAAATGTATTGTACAGGATATGTCATTAATGATGCCAATCAATATTTATTTTATGTTTTGAAGAAAGGGCGGCACGATGGTGCAGTGGGTAGCGCTGCTGCCTCGCAGTTAGGAGACCCGGGTTCGCTTCCTGGGTCCTCCCTGTGTGGAGTTTGCATGTTCTCCCCATGTCTGCGTGGGTTTCCTCCGGGCGCTCCGGTTTCCTCCCACAGTCCAAAGACATGCAGGTTAGGTGCATTGGCGATCCTAAATTGTCCCTAGTGTGTGCTTGATGTGTGTGTGTGCCCTGCAGTGTGCTGGCGCCCTGCCCGGGGTTTGTTTCCTGCCTTGCACCCTGTGTTGGCTGGGGTTGGCTGCAGCAGACCCCTGTGACCCTGTAGTTAGGATATGGTGGGTTGGATAATGGATGGATGGATGTTTTGAAGAAAACATCATGAAGGTGTTTCTCCGTTTTCCACGACAGGAAGAAGAGTTTTTCATAGCTGTGTGCTTCACGGATTGCCAAAGGTTCCCATCGTCTAATACATTGGAATGTATTAGACGATGGGAACCTTTGGCAATCCGTGAAGCACACAGCTATGAAAAACTCTTCTTCCTCCATTATTGTGCTATATATTGCCTTTTCATTCTTGTAAGTCTAAGCATTATCCTCTGATGAAGACCCCTGGTAGGGGTTGAAAGCTCAGGAATAAAAACCACTTTATGATACGTGATTCATTTTTCTCCCTTTGTGGATCTCCAGCTGCAAATATGCAAACCGTATCACAGACCTTCTCTTCCATATATATATATATATATATATATATTTATATATATATATCCATCCATCCATCCATTTCCCAACCCGCTGAATCCGAACACAGGGTCACGGGGGTCTGCTGGAGCCAATCCCAGCCAACACAGGGCACAAGGCAGGAAGCAATCCTGGGCAGGGTGCCAACCCACCGCAGGACACACACAAACACACCCACACACCAAGCACACACTAGGGCCAATTTAGAATCGCCAAACCAGCATGTCTTTGGACTGTGGGAGGAAACCGGAGCGCCCGGAGGAAACCCACACAGACACGGGGAGAACATGCAAACTCCACGCAGGGAGGACCCGGGAAGCGAACCCAGGTCCCCAGGTTACCCAACTGCGAGGCAGCAGCGCTACCCACTGCGCCACCGTGCCGCCCATATATATATATATATATATATATATATATATATATATATATATATATATATATATATATATATATATATATATATATATATATATATATATATATATATATATATATATATATATATATATATATATATATATATATATATATATATATATATATATATATATATATATATATATATACTGGAGAATATAACTTGAGAAATCCACTTGAACTGGACACGCAGACTTTAAAAGTGGAACCCCCTAAGATGTGGTCACCTCCACTTGCCTCCCCCAAACGCTGCTCTTGACATCAATAAATGGATTTTCGCACCCATTTCTGAAGAAGGTGCTGTGCCCTGAAGAAGAGCTCACCGGGTGGTGCCCAGCCTTCTCGGAGGGTTTTGACCCTTAGCCACAACGCTCTCCAGTTTAAGTATCAGCAGTCACTCCACCTCTCCTCCAGGCTTCCTGCTGGTGTCCTTCCTCATATGGCAGGCCCTTTCTGCCACTTCTCCCTCTCCTCATGGCCTCTCCCTCCAGCTTCTGTCAGCAGATTCCACACAGATTAGGCTTGGAATCTTCTACATCCCACATTCACTGTAGATAGGCATCGTGGTAACTCACTTATGCCAACTCACTTCTACTCATCCAGATTTATCAGCCCACCAAGAAGTTTCACTCTGACCAACTGGAAATCACACACGATGACCAGTTGAGATGCAGGTTGGCCCACTGAAGTGCACAATGACCAGCCATGGCACAGCTGATACATACTCTAACTGGCAAAGAAGAAGGCTGACCATCTAAGATGAAGACTGGTAAATGGACATACAGAATGACCACCTGACATGTCATGTCTCCAGAGTGGAGGAGATGTTGAGTGACCATGGCATGCAGGGGATGCCCACCCTTGTGTACCCACTGAGCTCATTATGCCCTTGGAGGTTATCAGTAGTGACTCCTGAGAAGGTGAGGCGGGTGGCCCTGTGTGCCAGGTTGGCGCTGTGCCCCCCCATGTGCCCACTGAGCTCATTATGCCCTTGGAGGTCATCAGTAGTGACTCCTGAGAAGGTGAGGCGGGTGGCTCTGTGTGCCAGGTTGTCGCTCTGCCCCCCCACCCCACCACCTTCATCTACACAGGCCTCACGCGTTGCCTCAGACGCAAACACACGTGTGCTCACACAATCCAATATTCGAGCCTGAAAGGTCAAGTGCGGCAGAGAAAATTGCTTTTCTTAAATTATTTGGAAGTTGGATGAGAGACTTTGTTTATGATTTTCTGGAAGCAGCGAGCAATTTGTTTTTGATGTATTTCTGGAAATCCTAATTTAAGTAAGCAGAGCTCCAGGGCAGAGCCAATCAGCCACAGGAACCTCAGGGAATGATGGGATGCCGAAAAGGGGGGAGGGAAAAAGGAGGGGGGGGGGGCTGTAGAGACAACAGGTGTGTATTGGTGGTGGTCATAGTGGGGGGGGGGGGGTGGCTTTAAAACTACTGACTGATCTGTAATGAAGTGCCTTGAGGAAGACGAGGCTGAGGAAGATGAGGGGAAGCAGCCATGGAAGGACAACAAAGGGGTCATAAAAATGGGGGTGGGGGGGGTTCAGGATGATGAAGGGGACATACACTGGGACATGTAGAATACATCCAGCTGTGTCTTCATTTAATTTATAGGGTCATAGGAAGCTTCAGAGCAAAGCAGGAACCAACCATTGAAGGACCAGCAGTTCATCATGGGGCACACAGCTATGGCACCCCCCCATACACACACACACACATTTTTAAACAGGAGTGATTCAACTCTAAAGCCTTTGGGACCTGTTACCCCACCTCTATTATCAAAGTAGTGCCATGATGTTCTGGCTCTTCCAGTCCAATGTGATGTTCAGCATTGCAGGGACAACAAGCCAGAGCTCCCCCTGCTGGTTCCTGCTGTACTTGCAGGTAAAGCCCAAGTCCCATTGTGTGTGCATTAGTGCGCCAGAACATGCAAGTGGGTTCCAATACTTTTCTGAAGGCCTGCAGAGGGCATTTATACAGGAATCCTTGTTAAGGTACCACCTGCACCCACACATTCTTCTACATCTGAGTGGTTGCACACTTGTTTGTGAATGTGTGATGATAGGTATCAGATAATGACATTGTGCCCAAAATGTTAAGACAGCCCTTGATGCCCATCTTTTTCCTTCAAGTCTGCCAGTCACAGATGGCCCACTACAGAGACCCCATGATGCCTGTCCTCCTTCTCGCTACTTGTCTGCCTGCTAATCGTGCTGCTTGGTCACCTACCAGTAGGCCTATTGATGCCCACACACTTGTATGCTTTTCTGCTACAAAGTGCACATAATTCCTATCTTCGTTCTGAAACGTGCCCGCCGATTAGCAGGACCTACTCATGCATATTCTCATTAGGCCTGCCCGCCTTCTAATGGACCCCATTAATGCCCACTCTCATGCTGCATGTCTGCCTGTTACTGGGCTCCAAATGGGCCTATCGTCTTCGTGCTTACTGGCCCACTATTGAGCCTCCATGATGCCTAGGCCTCTCCCCAATGTATGCCTGCTAAAGAGTCCCACTGATGTCCATCCTCTTTCTGCATGTCTGCCTGTTACAGAGACCACCTAATGCCTATCCACCTTCTACTGCTTGCCTTCCTGCTAATGGACCATTGTCATGTCTATTGTAATCTTGCTTGTCTGCTTGCTAGTGGGCATCATTGATGTCTTTCCTCTTCATACTTCTCCATATGCTAGTGCGCCTCAAAAAGACAAAGACCCTCGTTTAGCATGACTACCTATAAATGGACCCTAACGATGACTGCCTGTAACTGAGCCCTGGTGACGTCTGTACTCTACATGCATATCTGTCTACATGCCTACTCATGCTGAATGCCCGCCTGTTATTGGGACCCTAAGATATCTACTGTTATGCTGAATGCCCACCTGTTAGTGGGACCCTGTGATGTCTACTCTTATTCTGCTTGCCCACCTGCTAGTGGATCCCAAAAATTTTTGTCTTCTTCCCACTTACTTGCTTGCTACTGAGCCTCCATGATGCTTAGTCTATTCCTGCATGCCTACCTGCTAGAGTGCCCGATTGATGCCCATCCACTAGATGCATGTCACATTGCTACAGAAGACTGCTTGATTCCTATCTTCCCACCTAGTAGTGGGACCTTGTCATGCCAGTTCTCATTATGCCTGCTTACCTGCTGGTGGGCCGCATTGATGCCAATTCTCAGGCTGCCACTTTGCCAGTTAATGGGCTCCAGCGGTGCCCATTCTCTTCTAACTTACCTGCCTGCTATTGAGCTTGTGATGTGTATTCTTCTAGAGGGCTCATTGATGCCCACCCTCTTGCTGCCTGTCTGGGTACAACAGAGACCAAAGATTCCCATATTCCTTCTACTACTTGCCCACCTACTCATGGGACCTTGTCATGCCTACTTTTGTGCTGCATGTTAGTGAACTCTAAAGGTGCCAACCTCTTCCTGTTTACCTGTGCTCTACTGAGCTTGTGATGCCTATGCTATTGCTGCATGCCCTCCTGTTGGAGGGCTCCATTGATGCCTGTTTTCTTGCTAAATGCCTGCCAGCTATTGATCCTTGGTGATGCATTTGCTCTTCCTACATGCCCACCAAATAGACGACCCCATCAATGTCCTTCCTTCTATTGCAGGTCTGCCTGCCAGCAGGACCTCACAACACCCCCTCTTCTTGCTTCATGCCCATGTTTCTGTGCTCAGCCACTGGTTGCTAATCTTCTGCCACAGGGCAGCCTTCGAGCAAGATGATGCCCACTTTCTTGCTGCAGGGCACCCTGATGGCTGCTATTTTGTTCACCCCACCAGGATGCCTGCAGACGATTTTTTCTTGAAGGAATTACGTGAGAGTTGACTCCTCCAGACTCCACACTGCAGATGATGAGGGTCTGACTATTTTTAGAAGATGTTGATCAATGATGCCATTTGATTGGCTAAGCTCCACTAATATGATAATACCAATCCATTGCCATGACACCTCTGCAGCACTGGAACAGTTTACTGAAACTGAGAGATAACACCCAGGAAGGCTGGTGGCATTAGCCTGGCACCACTCGTCTTCCACCAGGCTCTAACCTGGAGGTCCTGCCACCTTGCCTCCTGGTAGACATTCTTAAAGTGACCATGCTTAGACTGGCAAACCTCCCTGGGCTCCCTTGCCATCTTTCTCCAAACATCCAAATGTACCTGCTGTTTTCCAGATCTTTTGGGGAAATGCATCTTGGCATCACCATGGTGACTGGCGCGCTCGGCTTTCTCAGCTGAGAGAGTTCACAAGCTACAAGGAGCTTAGTCCTCTTCGGCTGCCTTTGCCAAGTCTGGGTGGCTACAGTCGGCTGGCTAGTTATTGTGATTTCTTTTAAATCAGGTGCTAATTTGGGAATCACAAGCTGCCATGACGCAAGTACAGCTTCACCTAGGGTGTGTGTGATGCCCCAAAAGAGCCAGTTAGCTTAATACAAAAAGGGAAGTCCAGGAGGACAGAAAAGCAGTTAGGGGCAAAGGGGACCCTGGTGTAGGAGGCTCGGGTGCCAACATCACAATGGAGCTCTTCCAGTGCCTGACCATCTGTCATGCTGGCACGCTCCCCTACACCAGGGGTGACAGATCTCTGAGAAGCCGTCTGACCTTCTCAGTGGTGCCCGCCCATTGGACTTATCTGTCCTCTTGGCCTTCCCACCATTGACTCTTGGAGTGCTGAATATTTTTCCAGTTTTCTGGAAAGCAAACAAAGCAATGGTTTCACACAGAAATCAACATAAATCGTCGTTTGCTGTATGCCGTGGCTGCTGTTGGCTCCCGTTTGCCGTCTCTGCACAGCAGTAGCAGTCACAGTGTGATGCAATCTGGTTTGTACCTCTTGTCATCGTAAGGGTGATCACTGCTGTAGGCGCATTAGCTACACGGACATGTTCAGCACCATGATCAGCTTATGCTGGTCCCTCACTTTCGTTTTCGATCTCCAGATCACTTATATTAAAATCCGACAACTCAGAGTCCGACTCGGCGATATGATATGTAACACATTGTTCACGGAGTATTTTGTTTTGCGCATTCACTTTGGTCTTTCGCCAGATGTCGATGCCATTTGAGGGGTTGTTTGCTCTTCGCTACTCATACACTCGCAGGAAATCTCAGCCATGTCCACAAAGCTAACTGTAAAGAGGGACAAACTAAAACATAACGGCAAGTTCTGTCACAGTTTACAGCTGATTACCCCCCCCCTAACCCTGAATTTCGACAAAAGTCGACATCCACCCTGAAAGAGTTAAACTAGGCCTGCTTCATTGGATACTCTGCGGTCATTGCCTCTTCCACCATCATAAGGTGCATAACGTTGTCGGGGTCTTGGGAGTTTGTTGCACATTCCAACAACTCTTTGTGTTAAGAAGGGCTAAATGCGCTTCCCCTTCATTTCCATCGGTGTCCTTTGGTTTGAGTCTTAAATTAACAGGTAGATGAAGGTCTACTACGAAGACCCCTGATATTCTATATGGTGCTTCACAAGGATCTATCCTGGGTCCACAGCTCTTTGTAATCTCCATGCGTCCATTAAGTCAGATTGTCTCAGGGCATAACATGAGATGCCACAGTAATGCTGACGACACCCAACTGTATTTATCAATAGCGCCTGATGACCCCGACTCTCTGGGCTCACTGACCCCCAATGTCTTACTTGTGTTTCCTGAGTGGATGAGTAGTCATTTTCTCAAACTAAGGAATAGTGCTCGTCACGGATTGTCCATAACGAACACCATGTTCAAGCAAAGGGGTGTTCATATGTGCACTTGGCACCAGGACACCCTAGGCCTCAGTTCGATGATCGACTTTGTGGTCGTGTCGTCGGACTTGCGGCCACATGTCTTGGACACTCGGGTGAAGAGAGTGGCGGAGCTGTCAACTGATCACCACCTGGTGGTGAGTTGGCTTCGATGGTGGGGGGAGGATGCCGGTCAGGCATGGTAGGCCCAAACGTGTTGTGAGGGTCTGCTGGGAACGTCTGGCAGAGCCCCCTGTCAGAAGTAGCTTCAACTCCCACCTCCGGCAGAACTTCGACCACATCCCGAGGGAGGTGGGGGACATTGAGTCCGAATGGGCCATGTTCCGTGCCTCTATTGTTGAGGCAGCTGACCAGAGCTGTGGCCGTAAGGTGGTCGGTGCCTGTTGTGGCGGCAATCCCCGAACCCGTTGGTGGACACCGGCGGTGAAGGATGCCGTCAAGCTGAAGAAGGAGTCCTACAGGACCCTTTTGTCCTGTGGGACCCTGGAGGCAGCTGATAGGTACCGGCAGGCCAAGCGGAATGCAGCTTTGGTGGTTGCTGAGGCAAAAACTCGGGCATGGGAGGAGTTTGGGGAGGCCATGGAGAACGACTTTTGGACGGCTTCGAGGAGTTTCTGGTCCACCATCTGGCGTCTCAGGAAGGGGAAGCAGTGCAGTGTCAACACTGTATATGGTGGGGATGGTGTGCTGCTGACCTCGACTCGGGACGTTGTGGGTCGGTGGGGGGAGTACTTCGAAGACCTCCTCAATCCCATTAACATGCCTTCCAATGAGGAAGCAGAGCCTGGGGACTCAGAGGTGGGCTCCCCCATCTCTGGGACTGAGGTCACCGAGGTGGTCAAAAAACTCCTTGGTGGCAGGGCCCCGGGGGTGGATGAGATACGCCCGGAGTTTCTCAAGGCTCTGGATGTTGTAGGACTGTCTTGGTTGACACGTCTCTGCAACATCGCATGGACATCAGGGACAGCGCCTCTGGATTGGCAGACCGGGGTGGTGGTCCCCCTCTTTAAGAAGGGGGATCGGAGGGTGTGTTCCAACTACAGAGGGATCACACTCCTCAGCCTCCCTGGAAAAGTCTATTCAGGGGTCCTGGAGAGGAGAGTCCGTCGGATAGTCGAGCCTCGGATTCAGGAGGAACAGTGTGGTTTTCGTCCTGGTCGCGGAACAGTGGACCAGCTCTACACCCTTAGCAGGGTCCTGGAGGGTGCATGGGAGTTCGCCCAACCAGTCTACATGTGTTTTGTGGACTTGGAAAAGGCATTCGACCATGTCCCTCGGGGAATCCTGTGGGGGGTACTCCGAGAGTATGGGGTACCGGCCCCCCTGATAAGGGCTGTTCAGTCCCTGTACGATCGGTGCCAGAGCTTGGTCCGCATTGCCGGCAGTAAGTCGAACCCGTTTCCAGTGAGAGTTGGACTCCGCCAGGGCTGCCCTTTGTCACCGATTCTGTTCATAACTTTTATGGACACAATTTCTAGGCGCAGCCAGGGCGTTGAGGGGGTCCGGTTTGGTGGGCTCAGGATTGGGTCACTGCTTTTTGCAGATGATGTTGTCCTGTTTGCTTCATCAGGCCGTGATCTTCAGCTCTCTCTGGATCGGTTCACAGCCGAGTGTGAAGCGGCTGGGATGAGAATCAGCACCTCCAAATCCGAGACCATGGTCCCTCAGCCGGAAAAGGGTGGAGTGCCCTCTCAGGGTTGGGAGCGAGATCCTGCCCCAAGTGGAGGAGTTCAAGTATCTCGGGGTCTTGTTCACGAGTGAGGGAAGAATGGAGCGTGAGATCGACAGGCGGATCAGTGCGGCACCCGCAGTAATGCGGGCGCTGCATCGGTCAGTCGTGGTGAAAAAGGAGCTGAGCCGCAAGGCAAAGCTCTCAATTTACCAGTCGATCTATGTTCCTACCCTCACCTATGGTCATGAGCTATGGGTAGTGACCGAAAGAACGAGATTGCGAATACAAGGAGCTGAAATGAGTTTCCTCCGCAGGGTGTCTGGGCTTTCCCTTAAAGATAGGGTGAGAAGCTCAATCATCCGGGAGGGGCTCAGAGTAGAGCCGCTGCTCCTCCGCATCGAGAGGAGTCAGATGAGGTGGCTCGGGCATCTGATCAGGATGCCTCCTGGATGCCTCTTTGGTGAGGTGTTCCAGGCACGTCTAACCGGGAGGAGGCCCCAGGAAAGGCCCAGGACACGCTGGAGGGACTATGTCTTTTGGCTGGCCTGGAAACGCCTTGGGATTCTCCCGGAAGAGCTAGAAGAAGTGGCCGGCGAGAGGGAAGTCTGGGCATCTTTGCTCAAGCTGCTGCCCCCGCGACCCGACCTCGGATAAGCGGGAGACAATGGATGGATGGATGGATGGATAATAATATATTGTCCCTGCCCGGGATTGGTTATAATAATTATTATAATAATTCATTACATTTAGTTCCTGCCTTGCTCCCTGTGTTGGCTGGGATTGGCTCCAGCAGACCCCCGTGACCCTGTGTTCGGATTCAGTGGGTTGGATGGATGGATGTTATTAATAAAAATGATAATGATAATAATAATAATAATAATAATATATATTTATTTTTTATTAATAATAATAATAATAATAATGTTAAAAATAATAATTATGATTATTATTATTATTATTAAAAACAATATATTATTACTATTATTATTATTAATAACAATATATTATTATTATTATAAGGAGAAAGCAGAAACCAGTTATTGGCAAAAATAATATAGGTTGAGTGGTGGCTCTGAGGCTAGGGATCTGCACTGGCATTCAGAAGGTTGCCGGTTTGAATCCCATAAATGCCAATAGGGACTCTGCTCTGTTGGGCCCTTGCGCAAGGCCCTTAACCTGTAATTGCTAAGCGCTTTGAGTAGTGAGAAAAGCGCTATATAAGTGCAAAGAATTATTATTAAAATATATAGTGAGGGTATTAGAAATAAACTTGATCCAATAGGCTTAAAGTCAAGACGGAGGTAAAGAATTTAGGAGTAACTATTGACTCTGACCTGAGTTTTAAATCACATATTAATCAGATTACCAGGACAGCATTTTTCACTTAAGGAATACGGCAAAAGTTAGACCTCTTATAGCTTTGCAAGATGCTGAAAAATGAGTTCACGCTTTTGTTTCTAGTCGACTTGATTACTGTAACGCACTCCTCTCAGGGCCACCCAAGAAAGACATCAACGAGTGCAGAATGCAGCTGCCTGAATTTTAACTAGGAAAAGAAAATCTGAGCACATCACACCAGTCTTAGCGTCGTTACACTGGTTACCTGTGTCATTTAGAATTGACTTTAAAATACTGCTAATGGTTTACAGAGCCTTGACATTGCGATCTGTGGCAACAGTAGGGAGCAGGTTGAGGAGACCCTGGAGAGGTGGAGATATGAGAGGAGAGGAGAGGAATGAAGGTCAGTAGGACCACCAGAACAGAATACATGTGAGTGAATGAGAGGGAGGTCAGTGGAATGGTGAGGATGCAGGGAGTAGAGTTGGTGAAGGTGGATGAGTTTAAATACTTGGGTTCAACAGTACAGAGTAATGGGGATTGTGGAAGAGAGGAGAAGAAGAGAGTGCAGGCAGAGTGGAATGGGTGGAGAAGAGTGTCAGGAGTGATTGGTGACAGGCGAGTATCAGCAAGAGTGAAAGGGAAGGTCTACAGGACAGTAGTGAGACCAGCTACGTTATATGGGTTGGAGCCAGTGGCACTGACAAGAAAGCAGGAGACAGAGCTGGAGGTGGCAGAGTTAAAGATGTTAAGATTTGCACTGGGTGTGACGAGGATGGACAGGATTAGAAATGAGGACATTAGAGGGTCAGCTCAAGTTGGACGGTTAAGAGACAAAGTCAGAGAGGCGAGATTCTGTTGGTTTGGACACGTGCAGAGGAGAGATGCTGGGTATATTGGGAGAAGGATGATGAGGATGGAGCTGCCAGGGAAGAGGAAAAGATGAAGGCCTAAGAGAAGGTTTATGGATGTGGTGAGAGAGGACATGCAGGTGATGGGTGTAACAGAACAAGATGCAGAGGACAGAAAGATATGGAAGAAGATGATCCGCTGTGGAGACCCCTAAGGGGAGCAGCCTAAAGAACAAGAAGTTTACAAAGCCTTAAATAATCTGCTCCATCCTATATCTCAGAAAGCCTCTCACCTTACACTCCAAATCGTAACCTTAGATCTTCAAATGAGGGCCTGTTTAGAATTCTAAGAGCTAAACATAAAAGAAGTGGTGAGGCGGCCATCTGCTGTTATGCACCTAAAATATGCAATAGCTTACTGACACAAATTCACCAGGCTGGTATGGTGGAGCTCTTTAAAAAACTGCTAAAACTCATTACTTTAACATGGCTCTCTCATTTTAGTGTACCCCTGTTAATCTACATCTGCATTGAATTATCATTTTCTTCATAGCTCCTCAATCCATACTATCCTTGCTTTCTCTGCTCTTCTTTTTCCAGTTGTCTGTGGTGTTGATCTGCGCCTCCACCACCTGAGCAGGGAGCCATGCAGTCCTTATATTGATGGATTGAAGGCCAGAGGTCCACATAACCGTCATCATTAAATTATTTCACGTGAAGCCTGAAGACCACGAGGACTGATTGAGATCACTGATGTCAGGTAGAATACCCAGTGTGTGGGGCTGGGTGGTCTCGTGGCCTCGGAACCCCTGCAGATGTTTTTTTTTTTTTTTTCTTCAGCCCATCTGGAGTTTTTTTGTTTGTTTCACTCCTCCTGCTCATCTGACCTTACTTTATTCTTTGTTACTTAGTATTGCCTAGTCCGATTTTTGTTCCATATAAACCTTTCCTTCTTTATCTTGTGAAGCACATTGAGCTCCACCATTTGTATGAAAATGTGCTCCAGAAAGAAATGTTGTTGTTATTGTTGTTGTCCTCAAGTACGTGACTCACCCTTAAGTTGTAAATATTCTGCCTGATCTGCTTTATCAATGCCTTTGAGGATTTAGAAGACCTGGATGAGGACCCCATACAGTCTCCTCTGCTCAGACTAAGCAGGTTTAACTCTCTGAGCCTGTCACAGTACAACACGTCCTCAAGTCTCATGATGCACCTGTCTGCCCTCCTCTGCACAGCTTCAAGTGCTGCTCTGTCTTTCTTTAGGGTGCTGTGGTGATCAGAACTGCACACAACACTCCAGATGTGGTCTCACCAGTGCATTATATACCCTGAGCGTAACATCCAATCCATCAGTCCATTCATCTATCCATTTTCCAAACCCACTATCCCTTGCTAGAACTCTATAATCTATGTATGATGCCCCATAATGGATACCTGGCTGCTCTCCTCTGCACAGCTTCAAGTGCTGCTCTGCCTTTCTTGTACTGTGGTGACCAGAACTGCACACAGCACTCCAGAGGTGGTCTCACTAGTGCATTATATAGTCTGAGTATAATGTCCTATCCATCCATCCATCCATCCATCCATCCATCCATCCATCCATCCATCCATCCATCTATCCATCCATTTTCCAAACCCTCTAATCTTTGATTGAATTGTGCAGTCTAAGCATACTATCCCATGACATATACCTGATTAGTCTCATTTGGAACAACTTCAAGTGCTGCTCTGTCTTTCTTTAGGGTGCTGTGGTGACCAGAACTGCACTCAACACTCCAGATGTGGTTTCACCAGTGCATTATATACCCTGAGCGTAACGTCCAATCCATCCATCCATCCATCCATCCATCCATCCATCCATCCATCCATCCATCCATCCATCCATCCATCCATCCATCCATCCATTTTCCAAACCCACTATTCCTTGATAAAACTGTGTAGTCTAAGTATGATGTCCCATAATGGATTCCTGGTTGATCTCCTCTGCACAGCCTCAGGTGCTATTCTGTCCTTCTTATAGTGTGGTGACCAGAGCTGCACACAACACTCCAGAGGTGGTCTCACTAGCACATTATATAGTCTGAGTATAACGTCCCCTGATTTATAGTCCACATGTTTTAAGGTATAACCTGCTGTTTCATTTGCTTTTTTAATTGCTTCTGCATATTTCTTTATGTTGGGTCAACATGAAACTTCTCAGGGGTTGCTTCCTGTAGGACAGTGTTGCCCATCATTCATTAACTTCTCTGCATTAATCTCCATTTTCCATGCGTTTGACCCCTCCTCAGTGTGATTTTAGTATCATCTGCAAATTTACAATGTCTTAATTTAAAAATCAGAAACAGTAATGGACCAGGGGCAGACCCCTGAGGGTCTCCACTGATGACCTCACTCTCCTCTTATCAGCACTCTTGACCCTCGTGCACAGCGATTTATGTATTGCAGACTCCAAATCACTCTGGGGGTTTGGGCAAATCCTACTGGTTTCACACTCTCAGGCCCTATAGACTGGACTGGTTTGGGTGGACCCGGTGGGTGTCTTGATTTCCCTGTCTCAAGCTCCAAGGTCTCTTTAGTGGACCAAACCCAGTCTTGTGCAGTGGACCGACTTCATGCCGCTTTATCTGCAGGCACGCATTGTTGATAACGAGGCCCCATTATGCAGGCGTGGAAAGCGGCTGACAGGCCGTCAGAGAGGCACAATTTGCGGGTACATTTTATTAAACTCGGTGACAGTCAGATAAATATTATTACTCACTACTGCCTGTCACGTCTGAAAAGCTCAGAGAAATAAAATGCAGCATGGAAATGAGGCAACAGGGGATGGGGGAATGGGGGGGGGGGGGTGGAGGAGGAGGAGGAGGAACCAGGGGTGTCAGTGCGGCACAATGGCGATGGCACAGAGCCGACAGCCAGTAAAGCCGCTCAGCTCTGCATTGTGCCTTTGAGCCCAAGGTGTCGGCTCTTTTTAGTGAGCAACACAAAGCAAGTGGCCATTACAGAAAGACACACTCGCACCTTTCCTATTAGGCAGTGTTTGTGTTGTGACTCGTCAATCGTGTAATCCGCCTGTGCCGAGTGCGGAGGAGCTCGTTCTGTAAGGATGACAGGGGACGATTTCTGAGGCAGCGTCTGCCCAGGTGAGAGGAACGTGGCTTCAAATCATAATGGGGACAAGCACAGGAGAGGGTGACAGGGACATACAGGCCCATCATAATGGGGACAAGCAAAGGAAGGGTGACAGGGACATGCAGGCCCATCATAATGGGGACCTGTCCAGGCAGGCCCATCATAATGGGGACAAGCAAAGGAAGGGTGACAGGGACATGCAGGCCCTTTGTAATGGGGACAAGCACAGGGAGGGTGACAGAGACATGCAGGCCCATCGTAATGGGGACCTCTCCAGGCAGGCCCATCATAATGGGGACAAGCAAAGGAAGGGTGACAGAGACATGCAGACCCTTTGTAATGGGGACAAGCACAGGGAGGGTGACAGGGACATACATTCCCCCTTGGCAGTTTCACCTTTTATTGTTACACAACACTTAATCACAGGGCACTGAATTTGACTTTTGTGTCTTTGATCAACAGAGAAAGACTCTTTGATGTGAAAGTGAAATCAGATCTCTAAAAGTGGGCTAAATGAATGACACCACATGCAGCAAGGGGAAGGTGCAAAAGTGTACAGTGCCTTTATTAAAAACAGCAAACAGAGTTCAAATAAATAGTGCAGTGTTTCACAACAGTCCATAAATAAATAATCCATAAAAACTTGTGAAAAAGTGGAGGTTAAACTAATCCATTAAAACGAGGTTAGGCAGGAACAATCAAAAACCTGATGCCTTCTCCCTTTATCCCTCACGGGACTTGCCCTATCAGTAGACACAGTTGACCTTCATCAGGTCCGGTTGTCTTTCGTCGCCTGGCTACATACAGGCTCCCACTCCGGACCGACACTCACTCATGTTGGGCCCCCCAACAACCATCTCAAACCGTCCCCTTGGCTGAGACATGGAACACCCTGCCCCCCATTATATTGGCACCTCCAGGGGTTGATCCATGATAATGTTAAAAAATGAAGAGCGAGAGCATGGGGGTGTTGTCTCGTGGAGTGTCCCCTGTCCTCTTTTGAGCCACTGCCCACCAAAAGCTTGTGGACGTCACTGTTGTGACTGATTGCACCAATGAGACAGCGCAGGCCTTCACACACACACACACACACACACACAGGATGACTCCAGCTTGTGCACTTCTTGCTGCTATTTTACCATTTACTTCACCAGCTGGCAAGTGCCCAGCAGTCATTGTTACTTCTTCCTTTTTTTATATCAATGCAAACTTTCTTGCCCCAGAAGTATGAACTTGCACTCCCACGCGTCCCCTTAGTGTTCTACAGCTTCTGCTGCCTTTGAGGTGGTAAACGCTTCAGCACATCAGAGTAAAATGTCCATCGGTGGGCTACTTCCTAGTGTGGCTGGTGGGTTTCTCAAGCGGCATTGAAGCGGCTGATGATTTCGTCTTGGCAGCAAGTGTCACTTTTTTTCTGCTTTTCTTTCATTCTTCTTCTTTTTTTTGTTATGCCACCCCCAGAGTTTCTTCATCTTCACCTCTTTCTCAGTCGGCTTCCCATTGACTGTATTCGACATCGCTGGTATTACTTGTATTGGATGTTGGCAGGCATTGGCACAGCAACACCAAATGCCAGGCATCATACTATTTCAGGCATCTGGCACAAAGATGGAGAGCTGGCATTACCTCACCTTTATGAGCAGTGCATGCCAAGTGTGCTCTGGTTCAACTGTGTGGACTGATCAAATACGTGCCAGCCTCTGAGTACTGTACCTGTACACATTGCCCAGTTTAAAGCCCGGGGCAATGTGGCTCCAGCTGGAAGACCCCAAGTGCAAGTTGTCTTCACTGATTTCAAGTGAACACTAATGACCTGGCAGAGGCTGGTGGGCAGAAGTTTACAAGTTTCTGCTAGTGGGATTTTAATAAACTTTTCTCGAGCAGGAGTTGGCATGCAGGCTGCGGCTTTTGTTTCCTGCTTAAAACTCTATTTGGGCACATGAAACGTTTTTCCACTATTAAGTCAAAAGCACACCTGCTTCTAGTTGGGCCGATCATTACCACAAATTCAAAGCTCTGCGATGTGCTCTGTTTTGCCATCTCCTTAAATTTTTTTCCCTTATTTACACGGACGTCTCTACTGTGCAATCAGTGCATCAATTAAAAGGGGCAGGGGGCCACTGTGGCACAATGGTAGCACTGCTGCTTTGGGGTAAGAGAGACCGGGGTCTGCATCCTGGGTCTTCCCTGTCCACATGGGCTCCCGTCCACAGATGTGCATGTTAGATGGATTGGCAATGTTAAATTGGCCCAAGTGGGTATGTGGCATGGGCATACAGTAGGTGTAAGTGTGCTGGTTAACAGAGTAGAGTCACTTTACGGGATTCAAACTGACAACCTACTGAGTGCTGGCACAGATCCCTAGCCTCAGAGCCACCACTCTTTATGAATTACAAAAAAAAATCTGTGAGCGAGTCCTGCAATTGAGTGGATCCCCATCCATGATTGGTTCCTGCCTTGCACAAGTTACCGATGGGAACCACCCGACCATCTCTAATGCACTGAACGCGACTGCTAACGCTGTTTTATTTTGTTTTTTCTCTCTCTGCTTGCACAAAACTCACTTCAATAATCCATTTTACTGTCCGTCATTCCGTTCAAACATCTAGAACTATGCGCTCAGGCGTTTCCACAAAAGCGTCAGCAGCAATTAAATCGCAATTAAGCACGTGGCAAGAGGCCGGCCGGGTGGGCGCTCGGCTCCTAATGGCTGTTTGCAGCTCTCGAGCCAGCGGTTAATAGCGAGGAGCGCGCGCCTCTAAACAACTCGCGCCTTCTAGCAGTCCAGCTGTTCCGAAGCCCTGCAATTAATTACGGTGGCAGAACCTGCTTTACTCGGCCGCATTTACATGACAAAAAGTGCCGACAGACTAGCGCGTTACCCAGAGGGGTCTGACTGGCAGGGCGGGTAGGGGGGCACAGACCCGCAGAAAGCTACAGAGGATCAACTGAGCGAAAAGGCAAATAAACAGCAGCTGGTGGCACATTGTCAAAAATGGTAATTGAGAAGTGAGGGGAAAATTGATGTTTGAGATTCTTAAAGGGGAATATTGAAAACACTGCTTTGGTAATCTATTACATAGATAGATAGATAGATAGATGTGAAAGGCACTATCTATCTATCTATCTATCTATCTATCTATCTATCTATCTATCTATCTATCTATCTATTATATAGTACCTTTCACATCTATCTATCTATCTATCTATCTATCTATCTATCTATCTATCTATCTATCTATCTATCTATCTATCTATCTATCTATCTATCTATCTATTATATAGTACCTTTCACATCTATCTATCTATCTATCTATCTATCTATCTATCTATCTATCTATCTATCTATCTATCTATCTATCTATCTATCTATCTATCTATTATATAGTACCTTTCACATCTATCTATCTATCTATCTATCTATCTATCTATCTATCTATCTATCTATCTATCTATCTATCTATCTATTATATAGTACCTTTCACATCTATCTATCTATCTATCTATCTATCTATCTATCTATCTATCTATCTATCTATCTATCTATTATATAGTACCTTTCACATCTATCTATCTATCTATCTATCTATCTATCTATCTATCTATCTATCTATCTATCTATCTATCTATCTATCTATCTATCTATCTATCTATTATATAGTACCTTTCACATCTATCTATCTATCTATCTATCTATCTATCTATCTATCTATCTATCTATCTATCTATCTATCTATCTATCTATCTATTATATAGTACCTTTCACATCTATCTATCTATCTATCTATCTATCTATCTATCTATCTATCTATCTATCTATCTATCTATCTATCTATCTATCTATCTATCTATTATATAGTACCTTTCACATCTATCTATCTATCTATCTATCTATCTATCTATCTATCTATCTATCTATCTATTATATAGTACCTTTCACATCTATCTATCTATCTATCTATCTATCTATCTATCTATCTATCTATCTATCTATCTATCTATCTATCTATCTATCTATCTATTATATAGTACCTTTCACATCTATCTATCTATCTATCTATCTATCTATCTATCTATCTATCTATCTATCTATCTATCTATCTATCTATCTATCTATTATATAGTACCTTTCACATCTATCTATCTATCTATCTATCTATCTATCTATCTATCTATCTATCTATCTATCTATCTATCTATCTATCTATCTATCTATCTATCTATCTATCTATCTATCTATCTATCTATCTATTATATAGTACCTTTCACATCTATCTATCTATCTATCTATCTATCTATCTATCTATCTATCTATCTATCTATCTATCTATCTATCTATCTATCTATCTATCTATCTATTATATAGTACCTTTCACATCTATCTATCTATCTATCTATCTATCTATCTATCTATCTATCTATCTATCTATCTATCTATCTATCTATTATATAGTACCTTTCACATCTATCTATCTATCTATCTATCTATCTATCTATCTATCTATCTATCTATCTATCTATCTATCTATCTATCTATCTATCTATCTATCTATTATATAGTACCTTTCATATCTATCTATCTATCTATCTATCTATCTATCTATCTATCTATCTATCTATCTATCTATCTATCATGTGCGTCTGACTGACGTTTGCCTTGCAGGCTCAACTGAAGGAAACGCTACCACTCCGGGACACGAGTGGGCGTGGTCGGTGATGGTAACATTTCCCATTACTGGAAACTGACTCCGCCCCCAGCTGCCTCTCCGCTGTAAAAGAGAGACTGGTCTCACTCAAGAGACAGCCGACTGGTAACTGAAGCTTCTACCTGAAGTTGAAGTATTGGGGAAAAAAAAAGATGAAGGAAGCCTCATATTTAATTTTTTGTTAACTTGCTTTACATTTTCCTTTATTGAACGCGCCATCGAGCGTCTGTTTTGGTTTTGATGATCCGGTTGACACCCAAACACTTCCCCCGTGACTAGTGTACTCCGTCGGTAGACACTATCTATCTATCTATCTATCTATCTATCTATCTATCTATCTATCTATCTATCTATCTATCTATCTATCTATCTATCTATCTATCTATCTATTTTTATTTTGCGGCTCCACAAACTTTAACTATGTGAATTATATTTAGGCTTTTCAACTAAACTTACTAGCTTAACGTCATAAAAAAGAATCAATGAAATCCATCCATCCATCAATCCATTATCCAACCCGCTATATCCTAACTACAGGGTCACGGGGGTCTGCTGGAGCCAATCCCAGCCAACACAGGGCGCAAGGCAGGAAACAAACCCCGGGCAG
Organism: Erpetoichthys calabaricus; assembly: GCF_900747795.2. Classification (NCBI taxonomy): domain Eukaryota; kingdom Metazoa; phylum Chordata; class Cladistia; order Polypteriformes; family Polypteridae; genus Erpetoichthys; species Erpetoichthys calabaricus. The sequence continues at coordinate 178,917,342 of NC_041402.2, read as the reverse complement.
AGCGCCAGCCCACTGCAGATCAATGAAATCGAACTATAATAATTATCTCAAACATTTACCCATGATTCCTTTTTTACCCTATCTTTGTTAATATATGCAAATATCGCACTATTATTATCCAATGAATGCGCGGCGTCAGGTTTTCTATCTATGGGACACTTTTTATTTAGCGTGGCCGCAGAAGGAGCGAACGTGGAGCGCAATCATCAAGTCATCGAGGGTCCTGAACAACACAGGGCGGGATTTGTGGAGTTTTAGCGCAAGTTGGAATGTAAGGCCATTTGATGGACGCTTATATTTTTAATTAAATCCGTCTTTAGCAGCGCATTTCAAGTCTGTAATTGCAGCCCTGTTTGACTTTTCCGTGTACGTCTTCTGTTCTACGCCACTTTGAGGATTATTATTGCTGGATTATTATCTAAATAATGTAGCCTGTAATTTCTGTCCTCCTCCCCTTGAATGTTTATGACAGGCCGGTGCACATGCATATCGCATTCCACATATGTTGATAATGGCTGTTTTTATATACAATTTTGTTAATTTCTGGAATCAGTTTAAGGTGTCATTCTCAGCCGTCTCGTAAATTCGCACCGCGCCTTTTAGCCTGTAGGACGGAATATAAAACGAGCAAAGGTGTTTAGACAAGCGTGCGGGATGAGCTTCACATCAACATTTGAATTGATGTTAATGCCTATTTTGCGTTTCATTGTTTTAAAGATAGTTTTCTTTTACTGTTTTATATTTGTTTCCAATAGTAAAGTATTTATTTATTTATTGTTCCTTGTTCAGACAATGTACTGTATTGTGAAGCCTAATACACGTGGGGTGGGGTGCAGGGCTGGGCTTATCGGATAAGGGGCTGCAAGAACGCAGTTAGCCTCACGGCGGCGCTATTTCCACACGTCGGCCCTGCTTGAAGACTCCTGCCTTGGATCGGTTTATGGAGTTGAGGAAAGGGAGCACAGATGACGTTAACCTGCAGACCACACATGAGCAGAAGAACCAGCAGTGTGAATGTGCAGGCAGGCAGTGCAGCAGGCCGATGAGAGCACCTGGAAGGTTAAGGAGCAGCCTTGATGGGCAATCGAGAAAGGGGAGAACACCGTTTCGGCTGTGGAATAGCGCTTAGAGAGGAATAGTCCTTGATTTTCCAACCCAGACAGCTTTAAAAACACGATTTTAGTAAATATTTACAATTGTGAAATGAATTGTATGGCCAGTTTAATAAAATCCTATGTCAAATGCGACTCTCCTGCTTTGCTCATGCGCAGCCACTCTGTGATAAGGAGCACAGTGAAGGCCTATGGCTGTTGGGGCGTTGAGACCACAGTAGCTGAAATCGGAGGTGAAATTCGAAAAGTGGGGGCCGTATCTCTGTGAACATACCCTCTACGAGGATAAACGAGATGCTTCCAGAAACATCCCTCCAAAAAGAGGCTTAAAGATCAGGTAATAAAACACGGCCAATGGAATGGCTTATTAGCCTGGTATGGGATGGCCATTAGTATTGGGTGATGCCCACCTTGGTGTGGATAGTGGTAGGTGTGCGGTCATACTGGTCAAGTAGAGTCCTATGGCTTACTTGACTAAAAGGCACCTGGAGAGGACCCCATTTTGTGTCCCCTGTTCTCTACCAGGGACAGATTTGAGGTCCTGATCAACTCATGTAGGCATTTCCAGAAGATGGCAGCTGCATGTGCTATCAGGTTTTGCCCTGATTTCTGCCGCCAACTTCAGATGTGCCCATAACCTGACGTGGAGACAGCTGGATGCTGTGTGTCTTACAGTGGCCTTGTGGTCATTTTGAATCATACCACATAGTGACTGATTTCTGTGGACTTGTGGTCAGTGTGACTTTTGATGGATGACCTTTGCTCACATTGCACAATTGGGAACATCACCTCCATCTTCTAGTGAAGATGTCATCAGCCCTATTGGATTAGATTAGATAAAATATAATGTATTAATTCCCGGTGGGGGATTCAAACGCATGCCACAGCAAAAAGAGAATACACAGATGCGACTTAAAGTACATTATAAGACGACAGCATAAAAACATCCATCCATCCATTATCCAACCCACTATATCCTAACTACAGGGTCATGGGGGTCTGCTGGAGCCAAGGCAGGAAACATACTGCAGGCAGGATGCTAGCACACCGCAGGGCATACACACACACCAAACACACACTAGGGACAATATAGGATCGCCGATGCACCTAACCTGAATGTCTTTGGACTGTGGGAGGAAACCGGAGCGCCCGGAGGAAACCCACACAGACATGGGGAGAACATGCAAACTCCATGCATGGAAGGACCTGGGAAGCGAACCCAGGCCTCCTTACTGCGAGGCAGCAGCGCTACCCACTGCGCCAGTTAAGGAAGGGACTTCTGGAGGAAGCATTGAGCAGCCTAGTGGCAACAGGCAAAGAAGACCCCCATAGCAGAATGAGCCTGTGGCTAAAAGTACTTGACAAAGGTGCCACCTGGATGGGATGGGCAGAATTGTCCATGATGGCGTCCGGTTGTGCCACCATTGTATGAGCCAAGTTATGGATTAACATTTTTATGTTCAGTTAATTTGAAATTATCTTAAATTTATTTTTTAGTTCAAGATTTAATTTACAGTAGACCCCCGCAAAGTCACGGTTCAGGGTTCGCGGACTCAGTTGTTCGCCGATTTTTTCCTTAGAACCTAACTATTAATTGTTAGCAGAAAGTGCAAATATCCTCCGCAATTTTTTTATGGCTTTTTTCGTGGCAGTACTGCACTGTAGAGAGAACAGGAAGAACCCGCTGAGGGAAACGCGGTTTGGGATGGTGAAAGTAGCCAATCCGAGAGCGTCATTCATTTCTCCTTGCTGCTGATTGGCTGCTGCCCTGTGATGCGTCTCCAGCTGAGTGTCCTCGTGTTTTCCATTTTGTTATTGTATTCATTTTGTTATTCTTAAACGCACAAGATGTCACCGAATCGCCCTGCACTTTCTAAGGCTTCTGGCACTGAGCCTAATCGCCAGAAGGGGTTTAAAACACTCCAGGAGAAGGTTGAACTACTGGATTTGCTCCGGGAACTAAAAAGTTATGCTGCAGTAGCGCACCACAATGGCATTAATGAAAGCACCACACGCTATATAAAGAAGAACGAAGCATCTGGAGTACCGTATCTGTAAGTTTCTGTGATAGTGCCAAAAAGGTAACAACCATAAGGAATAAAAATATCGTCAGGATGGAATCTGCCTTGGCACTGTGGATCACCGACTGCAGGAAGAAGAACATCACCTTGGATGGTAACATCATCCATGAGAAAGCACGGAAATTGTACCAGCAGTTCGCTACAGGAGACAATGTGGCAACTTCCCATCACAATGTTACTGAAACCTATAAAGAAAAGCCAGTAGGAAACCCCACCAGAAGAAGACCACCTGTCCAAAGATACGAGTCCTCCTGAAGCGCCTGAAGAAGAGGCGCCACCCGAGGAGTTTTAAATCCTGTGCATCGTACTGCACAGCTACTTCATCATCATCATCATCAATATCATTCATCATTGGTGAGTACCCGTACATTTTACTGTATTTTAATTAAATGAAATTATTATGTATTTGCTCTACTTATAACAAAAAAAACGACAGCGCATAACAAAGAAAACACCGCTATATGTACAGTAATTCATGCAAGCGCAACATCGGGATTTTACATTCTAGCACCGTGGGAGGCATAGCAGTACAGTACTGTACAGTAGATGGGTTTACCTTTACATTCTGTTTTTAGGTAATGTATTAATGTATTAAGTTGAGTTTGCAACGAAATTAAAGTGCTTTGGGGGCATACTGTATTTAGGGTTTAAACTGTAGAAACAGGCATTTTAAAGGCATTTTTTAACCACATCCAAAAGTCGCGGTTTTTCACAATTCGCGGGTGCTCTAGGAACGTAACCCCTGCGAATTTTGGGGGTGTACTGTATATATTAACGATAGGGCTAGATAATTATTCAGTTTTAATGGGGTATTGTTACTTTAAGAAGGGGTGCTGGGTAGTGGGAGTTATGGGAGCTGGGAAGTTATTGTAAGTTGGTGCGTGGATTACTGGGGCTGTGGAAACACACGGCGTAAGAGCCATTTTCCTTGTTCTATAAGATTCATGAATATTTCTTAGATGACAATGCATAAATTATGGGAGGTTCCTAGAACTCCCGTAAATAGAATCGTATTTGTATATTGTTGCCATTTCTAACAGCTTGGAGTAAGCATTATTCTTTAGTTAGTTAGTGACAGCCTTGCCTTGTATAAGGTATAGAGGCATACGGTTTTTAACCGTGACCGCATGTGACCGTGCCTGGGCACTTGCCTATGTGCCAACCGGCTTACGAGCCTTTTGAGTGTGAGAAGTAAATATGTAAGAAAACAGCACTTAATTTATGTGTTGTGCCGTACGTAAAGCGTACAGAAGAAGAAATTAAGAACCTTTTAAGTATAGAAATAACTAAAGTCTTTCAAGTAAAGCTAAGTTTATAGAAGATACATTTTTTCCCTTTTTTTTGCCTTTTATTCTACGTGTGTAACTTTTTTCTTTTATTCTTGTTTGGATTATTTGCTTTTAACTTTCACTAAATACCTTTAGGGCGGCACGGTGGCGCAGTGGGTAGTGCTGCTGCCTCACAGTTGGGAGATCTGGAGACCTGAGTTCGCTTCCCGGGTCCTCCCTGCATGGAGTTTGCATGTTCTCCCCGTGTCTGCGTAGGTTTCTTCCCACAGTCCAAAGACATGCTGGTTAGGTGGATTGGTGTGTCTAAATTGGCCCTAGTGTGTGCTTGGTGTCCTGCGGTGGGTTGGCACCCTGCCCGGGATTGGTTCCTGCCTTGTGCCCTGTGTTGGCTGGGATTGGCTCCAGCAGACCCCCGTGACCCTGTGTTCAGATTCAGCGGGTTGGAAAATGGATGGATGGATAAATACCTTTAAAAATCAACTCTGAGAATTCTTTTGACACGCGTCTTACCCGTGCCTGATGACACCTTATATTTCAGCAGCTACACACAGCGTTCTTACCATGTCTGTGTGCCGTTTCATTTACAACTGTGGATCTAACGTGGAAAATAAACGTTTGATTTACACAAAAGCGGAGTGGATTCATGTGAAGCGTTTCTTCCCCACAAAGAGTCCGGAGATGGGGCTCCCTTTACTGATAAGTCTGTGCAGCCATTTTGCATTGCCTTTGTAACGGGGTTAATCTGGTTTTCTGTTATATTTGTACTTTGGGGTATTTTTTTTTTTTTGTATTTCCCCCAAAATTGTTATACAACTTTCACATAGTATGTACATAATGTTAGGTAGGAACCAATCATGTGTTGCAGGCTCTCGATTGGGGTGCATTTATGGATACCCATGTCCTTATTTCAGCAGGTGCGTATTTGGCTTGCTAGAGATAGGATGGGCTTGTGGAGCTCCGTTTATTTATTTATTTATTTGTTCTTTAAAAATCTTTTTTTTTTTTTTTTAGCATGGAAGTAATTATTTGTATTGTTTCTCCTCTCTTTTAGAAAAAAAAGTTGAATAGAAGCACCCCAGAAAGTTGTGCCTCGTTTTATGTTATGGTTGTTTCGTTTATTTTTTCCCCCCTTTTGCTCTCTCAGAGGGGTTACTTGGCTTGCGGGGAGTAAATAAAGTGGTTGAGATTCTCAAAAGCAACGGTCAATTACTGTCTGCCGTGGAAAGAAGAAAGGAGGAAGTAAAAAGGTTACACCTTGGCTGAACTCGAGGTGCTTTCCCAGGAGACCACCGCCTAGAACAACACAACAGACAGGTAAGACATTTCCAGCAGCTTTACTACTGCACCTCAAAAGACCCGCGTCTCTTCAAGAAGTAGAATCTGCCCTGGCCCTTCCTATGCAGTGCCCTCGTGTTGTCAGAGAAGTCCAGGGGGCTGTTTCATGTGGACCCCCAGCTAATTTTTAGCTCAACACCAACTGCCACTTCCTCACCCCTGGATGGCGACTGATCTCAGGGACCCCGTGACAGTCCTGAAGTCCAGCACCAGCTCTATTGTCTTGTTAATGTTGAGCTGTGGAGAAGGGAGGGGGTCTTCCTGCACCACAAGACAAAGTCCTCCACTGGCCTCTCGCGCTCCAACTCATCTCCACTGTCAATACAACCTTTGATGGAGGAGTCGTCTGAGAACGTCTGTAGATGGCGAGATGGATGGTATTATACTGGAAGTCCATCACAGGGAAGGGTAAACAGAAAGGGGGGGTGTTTCATAGCACCATCACCGACACACGGCCCCCAGTCTGTTGGGTCAGGTAATCCACGATCCAGGATTCTGTGGGGGCATCAAGATGCCCAGCCCGTAGCTTCGTCCCTCATCTGTGAGAAATCAAAGAGCATCATCCTGAGTGCGGTCCTGGCTTTGTCCAGGTGGGAGTAGGCGGCCCTGTGGAACATATCAAATCAGAGGATCCACCACATCTCTATGTTCCTGACGGACAAACTACAGAGGATCAAGGTGGTCCATAGCCAGGGGTTGGAGCTGCTTTAAAAGTGGCCTCTCGAAGTTCTCCACAATGTATGAAATGGGAGCAACTGGTCTCAGTAAAGATGCCCTCCTTGCCCCTCTGAGGTTGGATGTCCTGTGGTGGCAGTACCATTCCCAATCCCCCACCCCAGCCCTCATGGTGAACCTGCTGCTAACCGCCAGCCTCTGCTTTCCCTTCTCTTTGTCAATATAATTGACTCTGACCTTCCCCAGGCCCTGCTCCTTCTCGCTCCCGTCTTTGTTCGCCGGTGTGTAATATTAATAGGACTATGAGGCTCTCACACAAATCAATTTCCTGCCGTCTTGTATTGAACAGGCCTTCATTGTGCACAAAATTCAGATTCGTCTCTAAAGAACGCCGCTGAAAGCTTCTAAATTGAAAGCGGCAGCATCCGTCCAAACGGCGGCCGTCATTCCCCCCGCCAGCTCTTTCGCAGTCGGCCAGCTGCCCCGCTAGGATGGCAGTTCAACCCAAGACACTGGCACAGGGCCTTGAAAAGATTAAAGAAAAGGAGGCTAACTACCCACCTACCTACAAGGGGTGGCCACTCGGCACCTGTGGACAGTCTGATGTGTAATGACAGGCCAGTCTGGACGTGAGGCCACTTAACATAATGACAGCCCAGTTCGACTCCTGTCACGCCGTGCCAAGCCAGTGCGGTCTTGTGGTCAGTTTGTGTGTGAGGCGTAATGATAGCCCAGGCAGGGATTCTGGTCATAGTCAGCTTTAGAATGTGGTTAGGTTGGATTTGCCGTTTGTCTGACTTGTCACAGGTTAGTGTGAGGCCTTTGGTCAGTTTACGCCAGTCTGGACATGTGGGGGGTCTGCTCAGCTGATACGGAGCTCGATTTCCTTAAATGATAGCTCAATAAGAATTTGTGGTCATTCTTATCTGTGTGGACTTGTGGTCAGTTTGACTTTTCATGCATGATGACAGTCAGTCAGAACCCCTGGTCAGTTTAGATAATACCATATTATGAAATAGTGCGTCCACTTTAGTCTCTGGTCACTTTGATTTGTGTTACATAATGACAGGTCAGGTAGGACCTACAGTTAGCTTGACTTATCTTTCCGTTGCAGGTCAGTGTAGACTTGTGGTCAGTTTGAACTGTGATACATAATGGCAAGTCAGTCTGAAAGAGTGGTCCCATAGTTGGAGGTCAGCATAGACTTGTGGTCAACTGACTTGTGGCACATACTGACCACCAATCACGTTAAGTGATACTTACTTAGTGATAGCGCAATAAGATTTTATGGTCATTTAGATTTGTGTCACATATTGATAAGTCACTGTGGTCATTTTGAATGGTGTTACAAAGGGACAGTGCAGGATTGTGGTCAGTTTGACTTGTGCCACGTGATGGAGGACCAATCAGGACAGGAGGCCTGTTTTGATGATCCTGTTTTCCATTGGGCTTGTGGTTGTTTTGAAACACACTACAAAGTGATGGATCACTGGTCAGTCTAACTAGCGTCATATACTGACTGGACATTCAAGGCTTGTGATTAATCTAAATTAGCATGACTAGTGACAGCCACATAATGACAGCCCAGGCTGGACCTACAGTTAGTTGGACTTGTGTCACATACATCACTGTGGACTTACAGTTAGCGAGGTTTACACCACATAGTTACAGGTCTGTCTGGACATAAAGTTAGTCTGGAAGATATCACATCAAATAATGATGGGTCACTCTGGCTTGTGGTCAGCATGATGGGTCAAATGAATCTTTTAGTCCGTCTGACTTGAAACAAGTGACAAGCCAACTTAAACATATGGTCAGTTTGGGTGGTAGTGAATCAGGTAATGACTGATAAGTCTGGGCCTGTGGTCAGCCTGACATGTGTCACATGATGAGGGAGTCAGTTGGCATATGTGGTCAATTTGATATAAATATATATATTTAAAGACAGCTCATGACTCAATGTGTACATGAGGTCAACTTGGCATACTGTTTGTTACCCGTTGATGACTCAGTGTGGACATGAAGTCAGCTTGGCATACTGTGTATTACCTAATGATAGTTTAGGGTGGACATGAGGTCAGCTTGGCATACTGTTTGTTATCTATTGATGACTCAGTGTGGGCATTAGGTTAGGTTGATATAATGAATATCACATAATGATTGCTCAGGGTGGACATGAAGTCAGCTTGGTTTACTGTCTGTTACCTAATGATGGCTCAGAATGGACATGAGGTCACCATGGCATATTGAATGACACATAACGATTTCTTAGGTCATCTTGGCATACTGTATGTCACATAATGATGACTCTAGGAAGACACAAGGTCAACCTGGTATACTGTTTGTTACCTGATGATGACTCAGTGTGGACATGAGGGCCACTTGACATAGTGTGTGTCACACAATGATGTCTCAGTGTGTACATGAGGTAAACTTGGCATACTGTTTGTTACCCATTGATATTTCAGTGTGGAAATGAAGTCAGCTTGGCATACTGTGTATTACCTAATGATGGTTCAGGGTGGACCTGAGGTCAACTTGGCATACTGTGTATTACCTAATGATGGCTCAGGATACACATGAGGTCAGCTTGGCATACTGTTTGTTACCTATTGATGACTCAGTGTGGACATTAGGTTAGGTTGACATATTGAATATCACATAATGATTTCTCAGGTCATCTTGGCATACTGTATGTCACATAATGATGGGTCTAGGAAGACACAAGGTCATCCTGGTATACTGTTTGTTACCTGATGATGACTCAGTGTGGACATGAGGGCCACTTGACATACTGTGTGTCACACAATGATGACTCAGTGTGTACATGAGGTAAACTTGGCATACTGTTTGTTACCCATTGATGTTTCAGTGTGGACATGAAGTCAGCTTGGCATACTGTGTATTACCTAATGATGGTTCAATGTGGACCTGAGGTCAGCTTGGCATACTGTATGTCAAATAATGATGGCTCAGGGTGGACATGAAGTCAGCTTGGCATACTGTTTGTTACCCATTGATGTTTCAGTTTGGACATGAAGTCACCTTGGCATATTGTGTATTACCTAATGATGGTTCAGGGTGGACCTGAGGTCAGCTTGGCATACTGTATGTCACATAATGATGGCTAAGGGTGGACATGAAGTCAGCTTGGCATACTGTTTGTTACCCATTGATGTTTCAGTTTGGACATGAAGTCAGCTTGGAATACTGTGTATTACCTAATGATGGTTCAGGGTGGACCTGAGGTCAGCTTGGCATACTGTATGTCACATAATGATGGCTCAGGGTGGACATGAAGTCAGCTTGGCATACTGTTTGTTACCCATTGATGTTTCAGTTTGGACATGAAGTCAGCTTGGAATACTGTGTATTACCTAATGATGGTTCAGGGTGGACCTGAGGTCAGCTTGGCATACTGTTTGTTACCCATTGATGACTAAGTGCGGACATTACGTTAGGCTGACATATTGTATATCACATAATGATTGCTCAGGGTGAACATGAAGTCAGCTTGGTATACTGTCTGTTGCCTAATGATGGCTCAGGATGGACATGAGGTCACCATGGCATATTGAATGACACATAATGATTTCTCAGGTCAACTTGGCATACAGCAGTGGTTCTCAAACTGTGGGGCGGGTTCCCCTAGGGGGGCATGAAGTAACAAAAAGGGAGGCGCGAAGATGTGAAAAAAAGAAAACAAGAATCGAAAATATGAAAAATACATCTGTTGAAACCAAAACAAATTAACTTAAACTACATTCTGATACTAGAAAAATAAATATAGAGTTAGATACATGTCGATAAAAGTTAATTAAGTAGGTATAATAAAATATGCATCTTTGATATACTGTATCATTAATTAAAAAAGAACAAATTGGTATTAGTGGGCTCCTTTCAAAAAAAACGTTAGGGGGGCGCGATTAAAACTGTTATGGAAACTCGGGTTGCAAATACTTAAAGGTTGAGAAACGCTGGCATAGAGCATGTCACGTAATGATGGCTCTAAGAAGACACAAGGTCAACCTGGTATACTGTTTGTTACCTGATAATGACTCAGGGTGGACATGAGGGCCACTTGGCATACTGGATGTCACATAATGATTTCTCAGCCCCACTTGGCATGCTGTATATCATATAGTGATGGCTCAGGGTGGACATGAGGTAAACTTGGCACACTATGTCACATAATGATGGCTCCGGGTGGATATGAGGTCCCCTTGGCATACTGTATATCTCCTGAAAATGGCATTAAAACCAGACAAGCTGGATGCTTTTCAGTTCATCAACAGACTAAGTCATCTTCTCCCCAGTCTGGTAGATTGGGGTCATCCTAAAAGAAACGAGTAGCCATTGAGGCAATCAGTCCCCAGCAAGTAGACTGTAACCTTCATGTAAAATAGAATGGCTATCCTTGCGGTGGGCTGGCGCCCTGCCCAGGGTTTGTTTCCTGCCTTGCTCCCTGTGTTGGCTGGGATTGGCTCCAGCAGACCCCCGTGACCCTGTATTTAGGATATAGCGGGTTGGATAATGAATGGATAGAATGGCTATCCAATATACGCCCTTTGGCTGATCTGGACTGTATGCTGCATACTTGCTCTCTAGGACCATGCAGACAAGTTTGATTATTTTGGAACCCATTTTAGACCCTGGGGGTCCCAGTGTGTTTTTTTTTTTCTTTTTCTTTCATGCTACAGTTTTTTCCCATCAGTGCCACCTTCTGGCTCAGAGCAAGTAAAACATCTTAACAAACTGAAGTCAAACAGGCAGACAGAATGACCAGAGCTTAACATTACTTACCTGGACAATGCTGTGTGCTGCTTCTACCATATGTGCTGTAATATACAAAGGGGTGTCATGTGCTCTTGTCTTTCATTGTGTGTTTACTCACCGCCCAATTTCAACAAACCTGTGTGCTCTTATCTTTAAACTTCAAGAGTTCCCAGACTCTTAATAAAATGGGGAGACGTAAATTGGATATTTGTACTTAGGTGTTTAGGTTAGATTACCCAGAAGTGTGACCAGACACCCATCACACAAAAACTTAACTTCTTATTATCACCTTATCAGGTGCTTATTTCAGCTTAACAGAGAACATAACAAGCAACTGAATCAACCAATGACTGCCTAATATATGCTGAAGTCTCCACCCCTCAAACACTGAAAACTCCACCCACAATTCACATGTAGTTGCATTCAAGATGGAGGTGGGATTACATCAGGCATCGGCTCTGAGCCCTTTCTTATTTGCAATGGTGATGGACAGGTTGACAGATGAGATTAGACAGGAGTCCCCGTGGACTATGATGTTTGCTGATGACATTGTGATCTGTAGCGAGAGGAGGGAGCAGGTTGAGGAGACCCTGGAGAGGTGGAGATATGAAGGGAGAGGAATGAAGGTCAGTAGGACCACCAAGACAGAATACATGTGTGTGAATGAGAGGGAGGTCAGTGGAATGGTGAGGATGTAGGGAGTAGAGTTGGCGAAGGTGGATGATGTGGGATCAACAATACAGAGTAATGGGGATTGTGGAAGAGAGGAGAAGAAGAGAGTGCAGGCAGGGTGGAATGGGTGGAGAAGAGTGTCAGGAGTGATTGGTGACACATGGGTATCAGCAAGAGTGAAAGGGAAGGTCTACAGGACAGTAGTGAGGCCAGCTATGTTATATGGCTTGGAGACGGTGGCACAGGAGACAGAGCTGGAGATGGCAGAGTTAAAGATGCTAAGATTTGCATTGCGTGTGATGAGGATGGACAGGATTAGAAATGAGGACATTAGAGGGTCCGCTCAAGTTGGACAGTTGGGAGACAAAGTCAGAGAGGCGAGATTGCGTTGGTTTGGACATGTGCAGAGGAGAGATGATGAGTGTATTGGGAGAAGGATGATAAGGATAGAGCTGCCAGGTAAGGGGAAGGGAGGAAGGCCTAAGAGGAGGTTTATGGATGTGGTGAGAGAGGACATGAAGGTGGTGGGTGTAACAGAACAAGATGTAGAGGACAGGAAGATATGGAAAAAGATGATCCCCCTAATGACGACCCCTAATGGGGGAAGAAGAAGAAGAAGATCAAGATCATCTGGAGGTCAGGTTGCTGTTTTACACTGCCATACCCACCACAGTCTTCTTCAGTTTTTCTTCACACAGAGAGCCACAGACACATGGAGTCAGTGGCCGTGTCGTGTTGTAGACAAACAGACTTTAGGGACCTTTAAAAGATGACTTGTTATTTTAGGAGAGTGAAGTGGGTAGGACTGGCGAGCTTTGTTGGCCTGTTCTTGTCTAGATTGTTCTACTGCTCTCCAGATATGGTGCTTGGAGTTCTGGCAAAACAGTTGAATTTTGGCCTCATCTGCCAGAGAATCTTCCGCCCTGCTCTCAGAATCTTTTAACCCTTCTAAGTGGGCGGATGTCGACTTTTGTCGACACAGGGGGTTCACATCCAGGGGCGAAGGGTGTTAAAAGCTGTAAATGTCGATAACACTCACCATTGTGTTACAGGCAGACTGTCTTTGCTAGGAGGACCGTTAGACTCGACATGTGCGTGAGCTGTGTGGAGTAAACAACATCTCGAAAGACGTCGAGTGAGAGACAGGGCCGTCTTAACGCGTGGACATGCTGAGCAGTTGTCCGGGGGTCCCATACTAATCTCTATATGTTGTGACTTGCTGAGTGGTTGTGTAGGTAGGGGGTCCAGTGCACTGCTTTGCCTGGGGGGCCTATAATGCTGTTAAGACGGCCCTGGTGAGAGAGCGAAATTACTGCGTAAAGCATTTTTTTTGCATTTTATTGCCGACTTACCGAACTCTGATTTTGATACAAGTGATCTGGAAATTGAAAACTAAAGTCAGGGACCAGCACCAGCTGATTGGCGTCCAGTTTATTTCCTACACCGCCGTCCACCTGGGAGGGCCCAACGTCCTCTAGTGGGCCGTGTGCTCACTGCCCGCCCGGCACCGTGGAGCTCGATTGGCATTTGCCATAGAACACCAGAACTGGCAGGTCCACCACTGGCGCCTTGTGCTTTTCTCAGATGAGAGCAGGTTCACCTTGAGCACATGTGACAGATGTGAAAGGGTCTGGAGAAGCCGTGGAGAACGTTATGCTGCCTGTAACATCATTCAGCATGACCAGTTTGGTGGTGGGTCAGTGATGGCATATCTGGGGAGGCATATCCATGGAGGGACGCACACACCTCTACAGGCTAGACAACGGCACCGCAGAACTGCCATTAGGTATCGGGATGAAATCCTAGGACTCAATGTCAGACCCTGTGCTGGTGCAGTGGCTCCTGGGTTCCTCCTGGTGCATGACAATGCCCGGCCTCATGCGGCAAGAGTATGCAGGCAGTTCCTGGTACCATTGACTGCCCCCCCATGCTCACTCGCCTGACCTCAATCCAATAGAACACCTCTGGGTGGCACATTATGTTTCGGTTCATCCGACATCTCAGACTGTCCAGGAGTTCATTGATGCCCTGGTCCAGATCTGGGAGGAGATCCTCCAGGTCACCATCCGTCGTCTCATTAGGACATTGTCAGGCATGCATACAAGCACGTTGTGGGGCCATACAAACTACTGAGTACGATTTGGAGTTGCTGCAATGAAATTTCGGCCAAATGGACTCACCTGCCTGCCGCTGTATCGTTTTTCCCATTGATTTTCGGGTGTCTTTGAATTCAGTCCTCTGTTGGTTGATCATTTGTTGATGTATGACTCGGGCGCTGCTGAGAGTGGCAGCCTTTTCAGCAGTTCCGTTTTTTTTTTTTGGGAATTACCCCTTGGGATTAATAAAGTATATCTATCTATCTATCTATCTATCTATCTATCTATCTATCTATCTATCTATCTATCTATCTATCTATCTATCTATCTATCTATCTATCTATCTATCTATCTATCTATCTATCTATCTATCTATCTATCTATCTATCTATCTTTTATATAGTGCCTTTCATATCTATCTATCTATCTATCTATCTATCTATCTATCTATCTATCTATCTATCTATCTATCTATCTATCTATCTATCTATCTATCTATCTATCTATCTATTATATAGTGCCTTCCATATCTATCTATCTATCTATCTATCTATCTATCTATCTATCTATCTATCTATCTATCTATCTATCTATCTATCTATCTATCTATCTATCCGTTCGTTCCTAACACATCACCATATCAGTCCATAGCAGATCTGATGTGTTTTCAAAGTGTTCCTTTAATTTTTGGAGCAGTTTATATTACAAAGCCAGCCAGGTTTCTTGGGTGTGAGTAATGGGTGGGTGGTAGTGGAGAGGTGGGTGAGTGATTTGGAATACGAGCCCCTCTCACTTTTTGGGAGTCACTTGGATTGCATTTCAAGGAAGGGCCGCAGGGCAGAGTTCTAATGTGGAGGAAATGCTCGCTTTTGGTAATGTACGTACCCACCATGTTCAATAAAAAACTGAAAAAGAAAAACGGAATTATAAATTGTTTACATCATCACTTTTAAGAAATAAAATCATTTCATCCGGTTCCCCCCACCTGCACCCCCCTTGAGATGTAAGGCATTTGCAGCATCGATGTTCACTCAAAAACATTTTTTCGATTTCTTTCTTTCTTTCCAGCGTATGCACTTACAGGGAAAAAAAAAAAATCTGATATCCGACTTTGCAATTTGAACACTTAATTTGATATTGCGGAATGTCTAACTGGAACACTCAAATAAAAAAATAATTTAAAAAAATGACCTAACGTGTAACTCGTGGCAGGAAACACAGTCTCCGGGGCTGGTAGCGAGAGGGGCTGCCGCGCGGTGGGCTGCTGCTGCTCTTAATCAGTCTGCGTATACAAACAGCAGAGCGCCGTTAACCATTAAAGTGTTAAAGCAAACGTGTAAATATGACGAGCACTAGACGGCTGGCATTCATTTAAAACTGCCGAGTTTAATAATCGAAAGAATTGAACTTGTATGCGAGCGAACAAACATTTAGAACCGTCTAAGGGAATATAATGGGAAAAAAAAAAAAAAAACGGGAAGGAAAACCCCACCATGGCACGGGAAGAATGGGCAGACTGGGCTTTGAACCCGGGCGTCAATGAGGCAGTCAGTCGCACTAACCACCACGCCACCGTACACCTGAATATATGTGTTCAGATCTGGATTTATATATTCAGGTGGTGAGTTTAGATATGGGGGTGGCGCAGTGGGTAGCGCTGCTGACTCACAGTTAGGAGACCTGAGGTTCGCTTCCCAGGTCCTCCCTGCGTGGAGTTTGCATGTTCTCCCCATGTCTGCGTGGATTTCATCCGGGTGCTCCGGTTTCCTCCCACAGTCTATACCAGCGTTTCTCAACCTTTAAGTATTTGCGACCCGAGTTTTCATAACAGTTTTAATCGCGCGCCCCTAACGTTTTTTTTTTTTTTGAAAGGAGCCCACTAATACCAATTTGTTCTTTTTTAATTAATGATATATCATAGATGCATATTTTATTATCACGGTGGCACAGTGGTAGTGCTGCTGCCTCGCAGTTAGGAGAGTTGGGTTTGCTTCTCGTGGTCCACCCTGCATGGAGTTTGCATGTTCTCCCTGTGTCTGCGTGGGTTTCCTCCCACAGTCCAAAGACATGCAGGTTAGGTGGATTGGCGATTCTAAATTGTGTGTGTGTGTGTGTCCTGCAGTGGGTTGGCACCGTGCCCGAGATTGGTTCCTGCCTTGCTCCCTGTGTTGGCTGGGATTGGCTCCAGCAGACCCCCGTGACCCTGTGTTCGGATTCAGCGGGTTGGAAAATGGATGGATGGCTGGATAGATATATTTTTCATATTTTCGATTCTTGTTTTCCTTTTTTCACAACTTCGTGTCCCCTTGTTTCTTACTTGGGGTGTGCCCCACAGTTTGAGAACCGCTGGTCTAAAGACATGCCAGGTTAGGTGCATTGGTGATTCTAAATTGTCCCCAGTGTGTGCTTGGTATGTGTGTGTGTGCCGTGTGGTGGGCTGGTGCCCTGCCCGGGGTTTGTTTCCTGCCTTGTGCCCTGTGTTGGCTGGGATTGGCTCCAGCAGACCCCCATGACCCTGTGTTGGGATTCAGCAGGTTGGAAAATGGATGAATGGATATTTTATTATACCTACTTAACTTTTATCGACATTTATCTAACTCTATATTTATTTTTCTAGTATCAGAATGTAGTTTAAGTTAATTTATTTTGGTTTCAATAGATTTATTTTTCATCATTTCGATTCTTGTTTTCCTTTTTTCACAACTTCACGCCCCCCTTGTTTCTTACTTGGGGTGCGCCCCACAGTTTGAGAACCGCTGATCTAAAGACATGCCAGGTTAGGTGCATTGGTGATTCTAAATTGTCCCCAGTGTGTGCTTGGTGTGTGTGTGTGTGTGTGCCGTGCAGTGGGCTGGCGCCCTGCCCGGGGTTTGTTTCCTGCCTTGCACCCTGTGTTGGCTGGGATTGGCTCCAGCAGACCCCCGTGACCCTGTAGTTAGGATACACTGAAAAAAAAATGTGATGATTCACACTTAATATTTTCAGTCTGAACCAATATAATTCTTTTCAGCTTATTGATCCCACAATTTTTAAGTTGAGGCAAAGCATTTAGAGTGATTGGGTGCAATTCACTTGTTTTATACTAAATCTATTTTTTAAGTTGTTCTTCTTTTTTGGCATTTGGAAAGCCAGCACGCTGGAAAGTTTGACTGGAAGAATATACAAACGGCCCCTCAAACACGGCACACGAACAAACTAAAATATTAAGTTAACTGAAATAGGATTTCTACGTTTATTCCCTCAACCATAACTTACTTTGGTACAAACAATTTTTTTTTACTTTGATTGAGATCTGAAACCAAATATTTCAAGCTACAACACTAAATGACTAATCTTAAGTTGCTTGAAAGAGAAAATTTACGTTGAATGAACAACATCGATGTTATACTTTTTTCAGTGTATAGCGGGTTGGATAATGGATGGATGGAATTTATGTATTCTGAATTGACTTTATTATTGCAAAATTAAAACATTGTATGTGGTCTGCTGCCTCACAACAAGGAAATTAAGGTGTAAGTCCTTGCGTGGTGTTTGCATGTTCTCCCTGTGTTTTTGGTGGTGCTCCCGTTTCCTCTCTCAGTCCAAATACATGCAGGTTAGGTGGACTGGAGATGCCAGCTTGACCCCCTGTTGTGTGTGAGTGTGTGTGTGTGTTCACCCTGTGATGGGCTGGTGCCCACTCCTTGGATTGTTCCTACTTTGAGTCCTAATCTTATTGGGATAAGCTCCAGTGACCCCCTCCCTGGATAAGGGGCTCTGAAATATTAGTGGAGGTGAAGTTATGTTGCTCTGAAAGAGGGAATGGAGGATCCCACCTTAGCACATCTACAGGACATGTTATTATGTCTCATTAGTCAGTCATATCTGGCAGAGGGGACAGATTTAGGCTTGTCCTGAAACTGGAAAAGGAGATGGATGGATTGATTTGTTCAGAGCTTACTTTATATATTTTCTTTTTAATATTATCCAAAATGACTTTGTACATTTAAAATTGACCCCCCTCTCCATGTCCAGTAGGCTCCAAGTGAGGCGTTTTCCGGTTCTCCTTGTATCCATGTGGGTTTCCCCCGAGTGCTCTGGAGTCCAGAGGGTGACATGTGGATTGGAGGGACGGCAAATGCTAAACTCTGCGGTGACCCGGTGCCCTGTCCCGGGGTTGTTCCTGCCTCGTACCCATTCATTGCTGGGATAGGCTCCAGCTGCCCCACAACCCGGCACTGGATAAGCGGCTTTGGGAAATGGATGGATGTCATGTGATGTTATATTGCTCTGAAGAAGGGGATGTGTGTGTGTTGGGGGGTCCCACCTTAGTACCTCTACAGGAAAATAGGCCAAGTGTTTGTCTTTTTATCCATCCATCCATTTTCCAACCCGCTGAATCCGAACACAGGGTCACGGGGGTCTGCTGGAGCCAATCCCAGCCAACACAGGGCACAAGGCAGGAACCAATCCCAGGCAGGGTGCCAACCCACCGCAGGACACACACAAACACACCAAGCACACACTAGGGCCAATTTAGGATCGCCAATCCACCTAACCTGCATGTCTTTGGACTGTGGGAGGAAACCCACGCAGACACGGGGAGAACATGCAAACTCCACGCAGGGAGGACCCGGGAAGCGAACCCAGGTCCCCAGGTCTCCCAACTGCGAGGCAGCAGCGCTACCCACTGCACCACCGTTCCGCCCACTGATATATATATATATATATATATATATTATTTGACAGTAAAACTTTGCAACATTCTATGATCTGCTTCTCGCAACTGAAAGAGGGCACCGTGGCAGATGTTTGCCAGCTTGCAAACCAACCACAAGCGTTACCTGGTAGGTAACCACCCATACAATCAGATTGTGATTCAGACTATGAATGCCATGAATGTAATTATCCCGATCTACATGCTGTCAAATAAATGAACCACACGCCGTGGTGCATTGTAAGAGGCTTCGCCGCTGACGTCCGAGGTTCGATTCCCCAAAAGGGGGTGCAGTGAGTGTGTACACCTGATGAGCCCAGAATTAGGGCAAAACACGTGTCATGTACTCTGCATTATTTGACAGTAAAACTTTGCTATATATATATATATATATATATATATATATATATATATATATATATATATATATATATATATATATATATATATCCATCCATCCATCCATTTTCCAACCTGCTGAATCCGAACACAGGGTCACGGGGGTCTGCTGGAGCCAATCCCAGGCAACACAGGGCACAAGGCAGGAACCAATCCCGGGCAGGGTGCCAACCCACCGCAGTGTGTGTGTGTGTGTGTGTGTGTGTGTGTATATATATATATATATATATATATATATATATATATATATATATATATATTGTGACCACCAGGGAGCTCCAGCCACCCCAAACACAAACACAAGATCAAGCACAATACACTTTTTTATTTGCGTGGGAAGCACTTCTTCCTCAGTCCCCAGCAGCAAGCACAGTACAATTAAACACCAAAGGCACAATGTAACACTGTCCTCATCCTCGTCCTCTTCCTCATCCTCGTCTCTTCCCAACTCTGTCTCTCCAAGTGAAGTGAGGCGGCTCCTTTTATGCTGCTCCTGGAATTGCTCCAGTGGGCTCATTAGCCAGATTTGGAATCACTCCCATTTGTGGTAGAAATCCAATGCAGGGCTCTACCGCTCCCCCTGGTGGCCCTCACAGAACCTAATAGGGCTGTCCCAAACTCCAACTCCCATGAAGCCCTGTGGAAATCAGTGGAACCATAGCAA
The DNA here is from genome assembly GCF_900747795.2 of Erpetoichthys calabaricus. Taxonomy (NCBI): domain Eukaryota; kingdom Metazoa; phylum Chordata; class Cladistia; order Polypteriformes; family Polypteridae; genus Erpetoichthys; species Erpetoichthys calabaricus. The sequence continues at coordinate 178,897,547 of NC_041402.2, read as the reverse complement.
CCCAAAGGGGCAGCATTCTAGTGCTTCGGGGGAGGCAGTGTCCTGTGCACATCTGCTCCCCTGATTCTTCCCGTATATTGGCCTTCCGCCCCAGTAGGAGCCACGGCCATCTGTCTGTCACTTATATATATAATGTATATAAAAATATGACTTGCTTATTTAGATATTCAGAATTTGACTTCTAAGACTTTGAGATTTTTTTTATTTTATTTTATTTCTCTTTTAGTTTTCTTTCCAGTTCAAACGATATCCGGGGTTTCCTCTGGTGTCCCAACCCTTCATTTACTCTCTGTGTTCATACCTGAATTCCTCTTCTGGCAGATCACGTCCCGGTTGGTCCCCACTTTACGCTCAGTTTTCTGCTATACGCGGATTCAGGAAACGTGTCTTTGATGTGCCATAAACTGACGGGAGTGACCTCCACATTGCGATGAGAGATCGGTCATCCGTATCTCCATCCATTTTCCTCCACCTTCCGCAGCCGTTTTTTTTTTTTCCTCCGCACAAGGTCAAGCGAACCCGGGTGCAGGATGAGATTCCCCTCTGCAGGGGGCGCACACTCTCGCATATGCGGCCAGGCGCTCGCGTTGCGTTAAATGCGTGTCATCAGTCAAAGGTTCGCGACTCGCTTCATTATGGATTTAAACAAGAAAGAAAAAGAACTCGAGAGGCAGTGTTTTATTTCAACAATTTATTGACATTTACTTACTCTTCCTTGTTAAAGATTTAAATGGCTCAGTTGATAGTCAGTGAAAATCTCTTTCTTTCTTTCTTTCTCTCTCTCACACACACACACACGCACACACACAAGCGCGCGCACACAGAGCGGAGAACAGAAACTTGAGTTCATGAATAAAACAAAAAGAAAGCCACGCTAATTATTCATATCATGCCACGCTGAGCTAATCAAGTCGCTTGTTACTGCGGGGCGTTCAGGCGAACCTCCCAGCTCTGTACGAGCCGGCCGAGGCAGGGTCTGTGAGCGGAATGCCACCCTAGGTGCCAGCTTGCATAAAAAAAAAAACAGGAAAAAGAAAAGTTAATTCCTTAAAAAAAAACAGCCCTGATTGTCAGAGATGAGGGGATTCAGTGCCCCCAGTACTACACAGTAAGTGAGTTTAAGCGAAAGCTAAGCGCTGTGTCCAGTTTAAACTTCACGTGGTGGCTCTGGTTTTCTGTACTGGTGTGTGGGCTCCCTGTTGTGATGTAAACGGCTCAATGCCCTAACTCTACTGGCTTGTGTGTCTCAGGATGGACCTGTGCCCCTTTTATTGATCTTTTATGCTGTTTAGCCTGGCATATGTTTCATTCCTTTATTTATAGGAGCGTTATTTCTTAGCGCACAGCGGATCTACTGTGCCCACTCTGCAGATTTAAATGGATCAAAATGGATTCGAGCTTGACATGCTGATTTATATGGCTCAGGAGGGATCTTGGCACCCTTTGCTGGTTGATATTGTTCAGACTGGCATAGGCTTCCTTTGCTGACTGCATGCGTCTGGATACCTTGCACTGGATTATATAATTTACACTGGATCTGTGCCCAGTGGGCTGGTTGTTGGCTCAGAATGGATCTTCGCTGGCATATTGGTGTATGAAGCTTTAGCTGGCACAGGCTCCTTTAATTGATTGGGATAGCTCTGGACTCCTTGTACTGGTTTATTTCACTCACCCTCAAACTTTGCCTACTCTACTGGATTTTTATGGCTCAGTATGGATTTTGGCACCATTTCCATGTTTTTGTACTTCAGGTTGGCATGTGTTTTCCTTGATGATTGTGCTGGATGTGTAACTCCCACTGGATCTGTGCCCTCTGTGCTATTTTATATGGCTCAGAATGGCTCTGCTGCAGGCATAATGGAGGGCATACATTTCACTCCTGATTTGTACAAATGTGGGGTCCTTGTACTGGTTTATGTGCTTACAATGCTGGTTATTATGATTCAGGATGGCTCTTTACTGGTTTAATGAAGCTCAAGATGGCACTGAGTGGCATGGTTGTGGATTTCTTGTGCTGGTTTATGTGCCCATAATGCTGGTTATTATGACTCACGATGGCTCTTTACTGATTTAATGAAGCTCAAGATGGCACTGAGTGGTATGGTTGTGGATTTCTTGTGCTGGTTTATTTCATTACCCCTCAATCTTTGCTCACTCAGCTGGCTTTAATGACTCAGGGTGGCTCATGCCAGTCTTTACTGGTGTATGTTGTTCAGACTGGTATAAGCTTTCATTGGATGATCGCATGGGTATGGACTTCGTGTACTGGATTATGTAACTTATCCTTCATCTGTGCCCACTGTAGCGTAACCTTTTCATCATTTGCATGGATATGGACTTCTTGTACTGGTTTGTGTACCCACACTCCTGGCACCCTTTCCTGGTTTATGTCATTCAGGCTGACATAAGATAGGTGGATTTGTAACTCCCACTCGATCTGTGCCCACTTTACTGGTTTATGTGGCTCAAATGGATCTTTTCTGCCATACCAATTTATGAAGCTCCAGCTGGCACAAACATTTGTTCTTGATTTGTATGGGTGTGGATTTCTTGTACTGGTTCATTTCACTCACCCTTGATCTGCTCTCATTCTGCTGATTTTCATGGCTCAGGATGGACCTTGGCATCCTTTAGTGGCTTATATAGCTCAAGCTGGCACGCTTTCTTTGATGAGTACATTGGTCTGGGCTCCTTGTACTGGTTAATTTCACTCATCCTCAATTTTTGCCCACTCTGCTGATTGTCATGATTTAGGATGGATCTTGGCACCCTTTACTGGCTTATGTACTTCAGGCTGGCACAAGCTTTCCTTCATGATCATATAGCCTGGACTCCTTGTACTGGTTCATTATACTCAGCCTTGATCTGTGCCCACTCTGCTGGGTTACATGGCTTAGAATGGATCTCTGCTGACATACTGGTGTATGGCATTCCTGATGGCATCTTCTTTTGCTGATGTGGATGGATCTGAACTCCTTCTACAGGTTCATGTGCCCACACCGATAGGATTTTATCACTCAGGTTGGACCTTGGCACCCCTTTAGTAGTTTATGTACTTCAAGCTGGCACAAGCTTTCCTTAATGATCATATAGACTGGACTCATCATACTGGATTATTGCACTCATCCTTTATCTGTGCTCACTCTGCTGGTTTTCATAACTTCGGATGGATCTTGGCACCTTTTGCTGGATTATGTAATTCAAGCTGGCACACAATTTCCTTGATGGTCATTTAGTATGGATTTCTTTTACTGGTTTATTTCACTCACCCTTGGTGCCCACTCTGCTGGCTTTCATGACTCAGGATGGATCTTTGCTGGCATATTAGTTCATGAAGATCCAGATGGTGTAAGCTTCTTTAACTGGTTTGTACTGGTGTTGCCTTCTTGTACTGGTTTATTTCACTCACCCTTGGTGCCCATTCTGCTGGCTTTCATGACTCAGGATGGATCTTTGCTGGCATATTAGTTCATGAAGATCCAGATGGAGTAAGCTTCTTTAACTGGTTTGTACTGGTGTTGCCTTCTTGTACTGGTTTATTTCATTCACCCTCAGTGCTTATTCTGCTGGCTTTCATGACTCAGGGTGGATCATGACACCCTTTACTGGGTGATGTACTTCAAGCTGGCACACGATTTCCTTGATGGTCATTTAATCCGGACTTCTTGTACTGGTTTATTGCACTCACCCTCAATCTGTGCCCACTCTGCTGGCTTTCGTGACTCAGGATGGATCTTCGCTGGCATGCTGGTGTAGAGTTGGGCTTGCAGGTGGTGCTTCAGGCGATTCAGGGTGGCACTGGGTTATGCCCAGAAATAAACAGCACAGTCAATGCCCTTTGTTGTCCAACCCATTTCATCCAGTAAGATGTTCCTCTGACCTGTGGAAGCAGTCAGACTGCGGATTTCTCCAAGTCACCACTAGAGGGTACAAGTGAGCCGTATGTCTCTTTTGCGGCTATGAATGCTGAGGCCCAGAGCGCCTCTCAAAGCGACCGGCAGTCACCATCCTGACAGGCCATGAATGAGGGGCTACCACGTGCCAGCTGTGAGGTCTTCTATTGACACAAACCTCACAATGGAGTCTTAGTGCGAGCCCCTTACAATCACAAAACAAGCAGAAAACCCAACGAGCATTTGGCACTGCCATACAGACTCCTGAATGAGGATGGCATGATTAAGCTTCAACGGAGCTGGTCAAGTGCTCTTTAAAATGGGCATTGGAGTAACGGCAAACTTCATTTTCCATCCATTATTTATGGAGCTGGTGACCTGTTGAACGTTATGGAAGTTTGAGGGGGCCAAGGCGGGCTCTGAAGTCATTGGACGTCTTTCACCTGAGTTCAAGTCAGGCCCCATCTCTGGCAGTAAAGCGCCATTCCCGACACCGTGCTGATGTTGGCTCCGTGCCTGGTCTATCAGAATCCAGCAGGACTTCTAGAACCAGCTCAGTCGGAGGTGCAGAAAAGGGGGCCAAAGAAAGAAAGAAAGAAAGAAAGAGAGAGAAAGAAAGAACAAACTCTCTGACATGGCATTCAGTTACCATCTTCAAGGTGGGCAAACAGCACAGAGGTGACTTTGTAAAGCTCAGCACATCCAAATTGTTGACCACTAACACAAGAAAAGAAGCCAACGATCAAAAGGAATCAAAGGGGTCACTAAAACAAAACATGAAAGGGGGGCAACCAACTGCCTGGGCAAGGTGACGGTCAGGTTAACAAAGGGGCTTTTCTGATGGACCGCTTGAATGGAATAGAAGGAAGAGCAGGCTCCTTTCAGGGGACTGCAGTCTGGTGGTGGGCTCCCTTTAGAGATCAGGTGGCCGTGCGTAACAAGCCATACAAAGGGTGGTCCGTTTCAGGCTCCTTTTGTAGGAATGTTTGAGAAGCTTGGGTGAAATGGCCAGTCTGTTGTCCACCATCATCCATAAAGAAAACTACTGATGAGATCAGGAGGTGACTGAGCCAGGACAAGGAGGGATCCAAGTGACTCAGGGGTGTGAGGGGCTCAGCCACTCTGGTAGGCCTGAGGATGGGCCTTTACCATGCAACATCACAGGAACCGCAGAAGTGGGCACTGCACCGGGGGCACAAGTGCAAGTGGAGATACTGAATGCCTGCTCTGGCATCATGAGAGTTGGCGTGGGCAGGGACCACTGGTGGGCTCAAAGGCTAAACTGGGCAGTGGCAGGGAGGTAGGGCAGACTGGACAGCCCTGAGCTGGAAGAGACTGGGGGGGGGGGGGGCGCTTATACTTGACAGCACTGGTGGGATTGGGCTGATGAGCGGGTGAGTGGCAGGAGGATCAGATTGGACATCATTGGCGTGGGAGTCGGTGGGTTTGGAGTAACGTCTCAAAATGTGGATAGAGAAAGGTGGCGTGGGAGAAACACAAGTGTTCAAACTGGACAGCACTGGTGAGGGTGGTGAGGGGCTCAGAATGGACATCGCTGGTGTTGAGGAGGGGCAGAGAGATTAGACTTGGGTGGCACTGGTGAGGGAGAGAGAGGGGCCGCCATGGGAGTCAGAGACCAGCTGTGATGTCTGAAAGAGTGGGCTGCAAATTGTTTAAGGGCTCAGACTGGACAGAACTGGTGTGGAACAGACATGACTGTGGGGGTCCAAGGGTTCAGACTGGAAAGCATCGGCATCTGAAATGATTTTACTGAGTGAGGGTCTTGAGGATCCAGATGTGTGCTATAGGTGGGCGCTCCCTAGGTCTTATCAAGTCAAGTGCCTAATGGGTACAGCAGGGTTAACTCCCCCCCCCCCCATGGCAAAATCACTTTGCCAGTCTCATTAAAGACAAACACATTCTTAGCTAAGCTTGTTAAACATACTGCAGGTGGTCTTATTCTAAAGTGTCACTGTTAGTCTTATTGAACCTTTGTTAACGTCCTGGTGCCAGGCGGTGAGGGGGCTAACCTGCACCAGAGGAGACTCCTGTCTCAACTCCGCTCCTGGCAGTAATCGACGTGCTGTAGGTGACCTCGGTGCTCGGTAAGTCACATGGAGCCTTCGCTAAGGTCGTGTAGTATAGCAGTAGCTGGCTAATAGAGGGGCTCTACAGAGGGTCCCCAATTCCAGTGGGGTCACTGGTGCTTTCTCAGTCTTATTAAGCCCAAAGAAATCATCAGTTCAGCCCTTGTGACATGGCAGTGACTGATTAGTCGAGGTGGCCTTAGTGTCATCGGTACTCTGTAAGTCCTCTGCGGAGGTCTTGGTGTATAGCAGTAACTGCTCTAAAGGTGGTCCTAAATTCTAGTGGCCAAACCAAGCTACAATCCAGCCCTTGTGACATGAGAGTAACCGATTAGATGATGTACTGCGGGTGGCTTCATTCTGAAGTGTCACTGGTGCCCTGTAAGTCTCATTGAGCTTCTGTGGAGGTCTCGGCGTATCGTGGTGTGTGACTAGCAGATGCACCAGCGGTAGCCCCTATACTCAAGTCATTGGTGATCCTTTAGTTTTTTAAAGACCATGAAGTCCAGCTCTTGTGACATGGTAGTGACTGATTAGTCAACATACTGTAGGTGGGCTTATTGTGAAGTGTCACTGTAAGTCTTATTGAGTCTTTGCTAAGGTCTTGATGCATAACGGTGAGGGGCTAACATTCACTAGAGTAGCCCCTGTGGTAAACTCATTGGTGGTCTCTAAGCCTTATTAAAGCCACACAAAGCCTTCGTTTAGCTGTTGTTACCTGGCGGTAATGGACTAATAGACTTGCTGTAGGTGGCCTTTTTCTAAAGTGTCATCGATGCTCTGTAAGTCTTATTGAGCCCCTGCTGAGCTCTTGCTACATAGCAGTATCTGCTCTAATGGTGGTGCCCAATTCTAGTGGTGTCCCTTGTGCTTTCCAGGACTTACTAAGGCCAAAGAAAGTTTCACTTCAGTCCTTTGTGACACGGCAGTAGCTGCCTACTAGATGGACTGCAAGTGGCTTCATTCTAAAGTGTCACTGGTGCCCTGTAAGTCTCATTGAGCCTCTGCGGGGGTCTCGACGTATAGCGCTGTATGACTAACAGATGCACCAGTGGTAGCCCCTATAATAAAATCATTGGGCTGATTGATTTTATTATCAATTACAATAATTATTTTATTATCAATCCTTTAGTTTTTTAAAGACTATGAAGTCCTGCTCTTGTGACATGGTAGTGACTGATTAGTCAACGTACTGTAGGTGGCCTTATTGTGAAGTGTCACTAGCAGTCTTATTGAGTCTTTGCTAAGGTCTTGATGCATAATGGCGAGGGGCTAACATACATTAGAGTAGCCCCTGTGGTAAACAAATGGTGGTCTCTAAGCCTTATTAAAGCCAAAGAAGCCTTCGTTCAGCTCTTGTTACGTGGCAGTAATGGACTAATAGACTTGCTGTAGGTGGCCTTATTCTAAAGTGTCACTGGTGCCCTGTAAGTCTTATTGAGCCTCTGCGGGGGTCTCGACGTATAGCGCTGTATGACTAACAGGTGCACGAGTGGTAGCCCCTATAATAAAATCATTGGGCTGATTGATTTTATTATCAATTATCATAATTATTTTATTATCAATCCTTTAGTTTTTTAAAGACGCTCTTGTGACATGGTAGTGACTGATTAGTCAACGTACTGTAGGTGGCCTTATTGTGAAGTGTCACTAGTAGTCTTATTGAGTCTTTGCTAAGGTCTTGTTGCATAATGGCGAGGGGCTAACATACATTAGAGTAGCCCCTGTGCTAAACTCATGGTGGTCTCTAAGCCTTATTAAAGCCAAAGAAGCCTTCGTTCAGCTCTTGTTACGTGGCAGTAATGGACTAATAGACTTGCTCTAGGTGGCCTTATTCTAAAGTGTCACTGGTGCCCTGTAAGTCTTATTGAGCCTATGTGGGGGTCTCGGTGTTTAGCGGTGTGTGACTAACAGATGCACCAGTGGTAACCCTTATAATAAAATCATTGGTGATCATGAAGTATTTTGAAGACCATACAAAGCTTCAGCTCAGCTCTTGTGACATGGCGGTGACTGATTAGTCAACATACCTAGGTGGCCTTATTCTGTAAGTCTTATTGAACCTAATAGCACACTCAAGGACTGGGCATACGCAGGACTAGTCTCTTGGGAGTGATGGGCTCCCAATTGCTTAGAACTAGCATTCCAGGGACTGAACTGGGAAGTCTGAATGGACATGCTGGTACTAAGGTGCCAAGGTGGAGGGCCTTTATGAATTGCTATTTCTGACCAGTAAGTCCATAGTGGTGTGGCCTGTGACGCAGGAGCTCTTCGAGGGGCTTTGCCTTTTATGATTAATGCATTGGCGCAGCACTTGGGAGATTCGAGAAGCCCCCATCATTTCCAGCAGAAGCTGTGCCAGTGCTGAACAGAGAGGTTGGGTTATGGCCGGCTGTTTGTTTGTAAGCTCTGTACTTGGAGTGAGAAATGCCTGGCACTAGACAGATAAATGCAAATGACCCCTGGTGTCCATCCTGAAGTCCACTGCAGAGATCTATCTACCTGCTAATTTGAATGCCCCGTTTGGCCTGGCAGGTCGCACTATTTGGCAGCATGCGGAAGCTTGTCATTCGAGAGGGATGCCCTACGAGAGGAGCTCAGCCCACCATGGGACAGGAAAGCGGTAACATTAAAAAAAAGAAAAATCCAAATCTCCACGCAGGTGCACGCACTCAGCCACTAGCCCTTTCTAAAACAACACACCACAAAGTGGTGGACAGGAACACGCGTGTGACGCTGTGGTGCACAGGGACACGACCTACACATTTGGGTCAGAAGTAAGGAAGGTGGCTGTCACACTGCCCATCGAAGGAAGAGTCACGGGGAAAGTGAGAAGGAGGTGCCATCGACAACATCATCTTCATCATCATCATCATCCTCATCAGATGTGGCAGGTCAGCACAGTACTGGACGGTGGCAGGGCTTACATGCAGTGCGGGACACACATGGGTCAGGTCCGTCAACTCTCTGAAGCATCTGAAACTTGGTCTTGGTGTCGATCCCGTGTGGCATCTCCCAGCGTGGCGTGCTTGGCAGGTGTCTGACGTTTAGACGTATTGTTCTTTAGGGCAGATGAAAGGGGCTCGGGAGCCAGCTGGGGGGAACCCGTACACTGGGCTGCTGGGAGGATGTTGGCTGTAGGGGTTCTGGGGCAGATAGGACAGCGGAGGGTAGGCAGTAAGAGGCTGGGCCTCCAGGAGGTGGTCCTCACGGGAGTTCACATTGTCAGCCGGGTTTGGTAGCTCTTGGTAACACTTCCCACTGTTCTGAAAAAGATGAAAGAGAGAGAGAGAGAGACACAGAGACAATGGAGAGTCTGGCTGTCACACTCTGTAGCTAAAGGAGAGCGGTTTGGGGGGAGGTAGGTGGGCAAGTGAAGCTCACGTTTATTTTGGCAGCTACATTAAGTAGCAGCGCAGAGCCAGCTTTGCTTTGTCAGATGCCAGTCAGTTAAATGACTTCGGAGTCTCAAGCAAATGGGTCTTCCTGACTGAGTTAATGGGGCCCCCCTCATGGGCTCAATTATCAGCATTTTCTGTTAACAGCTAATGGCTCTGCAACCTGAAGAGAGCCGTCTGTTTCAGGGATGAACGCCATTGGCAAGATAGTGTGTGATGGGGGCGGGGTGGGAAATGGTAGAAAAAGAGGTGGAGTTTAGGAGAGGTGGGAATAGGAGTTCACCAATAGTGCCACTTGAAAAGAAGGGAGGCGGGGCATAAGCAATCATTTTTAAATACAGAAAGTGGACATTCAAGAAGGCGGGGCCAGATCCATAACTTACTGATAGGTGGGACGAAAAGAGTCACTTTGACATGTACATGTGGGAATATTCATGGAGGTGGGGGGGTTAGGTGCGTCACTTACCTACCAGTCGGGGACTAAAGGGTCATATTCAGATCACAGACACACAGGGAAGTGGGGCCAAATGCATCATTTATTCACAGGAGAAGTGCAAAGGATGACGTTCAGATCTAACTGTGAACATTCATTAAGGAGGGGGCAAGTGTATCACTTGGTGAAAGGTGGGATCTGAAGGGTCCCATTTAGATCTTATAGAGAATACTCACCGAGAAAGGGCCTACAGGGTCACATTCAGATCCAAAGGTGGATTTTCAGGGTGAAGAGAAGGGGGGCAAATGCATAATTTACTGTTAGGTGGGGCCTAAAGATCTTAAGGTGAAGATTCATGGAGGTGGAGCTGACTGGATGACTAAATGAGAGGTGGGGGTGAAGAGAGTTACATTCACATGTACCTGAGAATATTCATGGAGGTGGGCCTGGTACATCATGTACCCATGGGTGTGGACTTTAAGGGTCTCATTGGGATCCTGTGATAGATATTCAGGGAGAAGGGGGTCGAATGTGTAATTTATTGACAGGTGGGGCCTAAAGGGTCACATTTGGATGTAGAGTTAGACATTAAGGGGTTGGCACGGGGAGCATATGCATAATTTACTGATTGGAACCTAAAGGGTCACGTTCAGATGTGTGAACATTCTTGAAGGTGGGGCCAAGTTCATAAATTAGTGATAGGTGGGGCTTAAGAGGTCTCATTCAGGTCAAATTATGAACATTCAGGGAGGTGGAGCCAAGTGTATCAGCTGATGATAGGTGGGTCCTAAAGGTTCACATCTGGATTTAACTGTGAACATTCATGGAGGCAGGGCTAGTTGTGTTACTTACTGACAGAAAGGGCCTAAAGGTCACAACTGGATCCAAAGTTGGACATTATGAGGGGCTAAATGCATAATGTACTGGTAGTTTAGGGCTTAAATGGCCACATTCAGATCCGTGAACATTCTCAGAGGGCTTTATAATTTAGTCATAGGTGGGGCCTAAGTGGTCACAGTCGGGTCTCATTGTGAATATTCATGGAGATGGAGCCAAGGCCTAAAGGTCTAAAGACTTACATTCAAATGCAGAGGTGGACATTCAGGGAGGTGTGGCCAAATGTACCAGCTGGTGATGGGCGGAGCCTAAAATATCACTTTCAGATTTCCAGTAAGTGTGAACAGTCATGGAGACAGATCCAGCTGCATTGCTTACTGGTAGGAGGGGGCTGAAATGTCACATTCAGAACTAGAGATGAATATTCAAGGAAGAGGGGCCAGGGTACACATAATTTACTGAAAGGTGGGGCTGTAAGGGTCACAATGACATCTAACTCTAAATATTCATGGAGGTGCGTCTGACTGCGTTACTTACTGGCAGAAAGGGCCTACTGGGTCACCATTGGATCTTGGGTTGGACATTAAGTAGTGGGGAGCAAATGCATCATTTTTACTAATAGGCTGGGGCCTAAAATGTCACATTCAGATCTAAGTGTGAATGTTTTTGGTGGTGGAGCGGAGTTCATCATTGACAGGAGGGGCTGAAAGAGTCCCAGGCAGATGCACAGATGAACGTTCATGGAGGCGAGTGCAATGCGTCACTTAGTAATGGGTGGGGCCTAAAATATCACCTTCAGATCTAAGCCTGAACATTCAAGGAGGTGGGGCCAACTCTGTCACTTAAACTTATAGGTGGGGCTTAAAGGGGGATTAAAGGGGGGGGGTTGCGAACATGTGCTTATAGCATTGCTGCACCAACCACATGACAAACCACCTAGATTGGGACCTGAGTGCAGATGAGAGGGTCACATTTATATTGAATGGAGGACATTAGATAAATAGGCAAGACAAGAATCACAGGTGTCTGCTGTGTCACAAACATGTCCAGAACTGCATATTCATGGAGGGGGAGTGGGGGTCCAGAGACTCATTCAAGTCCAGAACAGTACTATCATGCAGGACCCTTGAAGTTTGTTGAGGGTGGTGCTGGTTGGGGTGTCACACTCAGGCATACAATTCATGGCGGAGTAGCCACCAACAAGACAGATAGGACTTGAAGGGGTCACATTCACATGCAGAGTGACCCGGCAATGGCCATCACATTGAAATAGGGTGGGCTATGTGCTTTGTGTTTAGGTAGGTGGGACAAGAACTGTTACAGAGAAGGCCTTGAATTCTCTAAAACACAGACAGGGCGAGGTGCCTGAAGGGTCACATTGATGTCCAGAAGTGGATCAAGCCTATCACAAAGACAGAAGTAGGACCTGGTGTGCTAGCTACAGACCCTTGGAGCTCAGTTTTGAAATGGTAATGTAGACATGGAAGCTTCACAAACAGAGAGGGGGACCAGGAGCATTACAAAGAGAATTAATATTACATTTGCATCCTAAAATGAACATTCAAGGAAAAAGAAGCAGAAATATCTCATAGAGATCATCAATGGCACCTTCTGTGGCCAGAACCCTAGCACCTCTGAGGGCCTAGACACAAAAGGAGCTTCCAATTTAAAATTCAGACTTGAGACACAAGGCAGTGGGATTTAGAGGGTGTCATTAGGTGGGTTTAAGGTAGGACCAGGCCACATTGATAAAGGTGTCAGTTTGACACATTCGTGGAATTAAGGACCAGCTGAGCACAATAAATGGGGTAGTGGAACCACATTGTGAAATCAAGTCACCAGAGGAAGGCTCAGCCCAATATATTCCAGGAGGTTCGATATACAGATCATATTTCAGAAAGCCAGAACTGGAAATAAACATACAAGGGTTCCAATCATAAAGGAAAAACCAGGAGACCACCTTCAGATCTCGGTATCTGTGGAGGTGCAGGCAATAAGAACACGCAGGGCCGCCTTCATGCATGGGCATGCTGAGCAGTTGCATGCTAATCTATGTATGTTGTGACTTGCTGAGTGGCTGCGCAGGTAGGGGTCCCAGTGCACTCCTATAATGCCGTTAACACGGACAAGGACCACTGAGTCACATAGGCAGAGCCACAAGACTGCACGCAGAGGGACACGGCCACGCCCAGCTCATTCAAAAGAGGTGTGGCCAGGGGAGTGGGTGTCTCCCACAGACAGGTGAGTGAGGCGGGGCTAAGATCAAGTGACTGGGCGGGGCTAGTATGACATCTCTCTAGAGGAAGCCATCCAAAGAACACACTCACACAAAAAGGAAGAGAACGGCTTCTCACTTTCCTTCTCTTTTATTTTTATTGAATCTTTCGTGGAGCCCATCGCATTTGCATGAGGTTGTCTGTCAAAAGCCAGCCATGCTGGAGTCATTGTAACAGTGCAAGATGCATTCATTACATCTTAATTATAATGTAATAGCGCGATTACACTGTGCGCTGAAGTGAAAGGGATAATTACCGTGCAATTAAGTAAAGTTGGCAAGAAGATCTTTTACCAACGTGATTAAAAAAAAAATAAAAAAAATTAGCACTTGACTTGCTCTCGACTTAATGAATCTGACCTTTACCACCGCCTGAATTTCACCAAGTGCTCTGTTTGTTTTCCTAGCGGCAGAGCTGATTACCCCGCTGCTGAGACACACAGACGGGTTATTTGTTTTCCTAGAGCTCTCTGCTGTCGACACACACACACACACACACACACACACACATTCACCATTCCAGGAGACCACTGGGGTCTCTGAGTCCACTTTCAGACAAAAGCTGATGGGATGTAAATAAACGGGGAAAAGAAATGTGAAGTGAAACCTGGAGCCGAAGGGAATGCGAGTAAACAGAAGGGAGGTCAGCTGTATGTGGACATGGCAATGGGAGGATGGATACGAGAGGTGGGCCGTGCTGGGTGGGCGTCCGGGTAGCAGAATTGCAGTGCTTGTATTTTTTATTTTCCTCCATGATGTTTCCTGTTTAACATAATGTGACGATGCGGGTTCCGCCTCACGCTCCCACTTCTCTTCGGGGAGCCTCTCGAACCCGACACCGTCGGTAATGTAACCGGATGAGCTGGACATTGAGGACACCAAACGAAGCAAGGGGACAAGGTGCAAAGTGCAAAAGTGCTTTAAATCAATTAAACAAATCCAAAAACAGTGTCCAGGTGAAGTGCAGTGCTTCACAACGTCAATAAATAAATAATCCAATAAAATCAGCTGCACTGTGGACACAGGTTTTGATTTGTTTTTTTTATTTTTAATAAAAGCACTTGCACCTTTTGCTCCATCCTCACCTTTGCTCAGTTTGATTTGTCACCATCAGAGCAGCTCATCAGGGTTACATTACTGACACTGTTGGGTCCGAGAGGCTCCCTGAAGAGAAGTGGGAGCGTGGAGAGGGATCCGCATCATCACAAATGGTGGCAGCGGTGGGATGAGCTGGCAGTGGGGACTGAAGAAGGAGACCAATCAGCAGGTGGGATAAGTGAAAGACTTTTAAAAGACCCCATGGACCCAAGCCGGAGGAGGACATTTTTATAACGAACTGAGCTTTTTAATGGGCATTTATTTATTGATTGCGTATATTTTTAAACTTCTTATTCTTTTAATGTCCTGCTTTTACAATGGGGGGGGGGGGGGGGGTTGATTTTAATGTGGAGTTGGTTTTAGTGCTTTTACTGTTCTAGTGCAGTGTTAGGGCCAGGCTGCAGACCTGGGCCACCAGTTGCACTGGTTTGGTAGTGGCGTGGAGCCTTCCCGTTTAACTGGTGGCTTAAGGGGGGAGGAGTGTGATATAGTTAGTCTGCGGCTCGAAATGTATGGCCAGTTTTTTTTTTTAAATAAACTAGGGGGCTTTGTCCCCTCCTCAATTTGCTCACCAACCCCCCCGGCCTCTTCGACGCGCCAGCCGCTTCGCATCCCTGCCACTCAAACAGTACTATTCCCCGATGGCAGCACAAATTAGACGATCTACTAGTCTCTGACTTAAAGTTTAAATTCGAACAATATATTCAATCTCTTTTCGCTGTTCTGTTATTTCACCGAGTAATAATTTCCATTTGTTTGCGCCAATGTGATCTTTACTATCATTTTTTGGAGACTTTCGAATTTTAGTACTTTCATTATCTCTAACCTGCTTTGCATGTGTATCGCACCAACGTTTTTGAATTCTTTACGATGTTCTACTTTGTCTTCTACTCTTTGTCTTTTATTTCCGGCCCCGGGCCTGGTTAAATCTCTTGGCACAAAGTCTCATCTTGTGGGACACAAAAGTATCTCTCTGAAAAAGTCTCGTCTCATCCCAGGCTAAAAAGTCTCGTCTTGTCCCAGGATTTTTTTTATTATAATAGAGAGATAATCTGCGGTGGGTTGGCACCCTGCCCGGGATTGGTTCCTGCCTTGTGCACTGTGTTGGCTGGGATTGGCTCCAGCAGACCCCTGTGACCCTGTGTTTGGATTCAGCGGGTTGGAAAATGGATGGATGGATAGAGAGATAATCGCCGCACTCACGGCTTAAGGAGGGGTGAGGTACTGTGGCGGGAGCGGTTCCTGGGCGCAATGCGGGCATGTTGCGGAATCACCCATGTACGTAATCGATGCCAGGTGCTGCTAATTGCCACACCTGTGCCATGTCCCCATTATAAAGAAGAGGAGAAGCGCAAGTGAGGAGGAGGAGGAGAGATCGAGAAAGAGAGCAGAGGTTAGAGGAGGAAGAAGAGGAAGCTGGAGGCCGCGAGCTGGTGCGGGAGCGAGAGCGAGGTAGAGTAGGCTCGCTGGTGGTTGCAGGCAGCTGGGATGAGAGCCCTGGTAGTAGTGTGGGGGGCAGCAGGAAGCGGTCGCTTGTTCCAGCTGAGCGGTCTCAGGAGCTGGAGTAACGTCTCGCCGTTTAAGACCGGGAAGGCAGCAGGAGAGTCGGAGGTTTGGGATTGGAACCCCAGTGTGAGTGCCCTGAGCGTTGGGGAAATCCAAGTCTCAGTCTGGAGGCATCTGTATGAAGCCAGGGGTCAGAAAGCCACCAGAGTCATGGAGAAGACAGGAAGGGTGACTCCTCTGTTGACGGGCCCGGATGTGAGAAGCAGGGGAGACGCCAGCTAAAAGAAGGCACCGGGCTTTTACAGGGGAACCGCTGCCAGCCATTGTTGTTTTTAACCTAATTCTAACTGGATTTATTTATTGAATTATTTTAACCTCCACATTACACCTGATTTTTATGGATTATTTATTTATTGGAACATTTTGAACACTGCAGTGTGGACAATGGTTTTGATTTGTAAAAGCCCTTGCACCTTTTGCACCATCCCCTTTGCTCAGTTTGATTTGCCCCCATCAGACCAGCTCATTACCGATGGTGTTGGGTTCGAGAGACTCCCTGAAGAGAAGTGGGAGAATGGAGCGGGACCCGCGTTGTCACACGTAAAGGCACTACAGTATATTACAATTATTTGCTCAGAGGTTAAGCCAAATGACCCCTTTTATTGGCTAACTGGAAAGATTGCAGTAGGCCAGCTTTCGAGGCAACTCAGGCCCCTTCTTCAGGCGAGATGTAATCATTCCATGTAGTAGCGGCACATTTCGGTGTCTTGTATGTCTGAAGTTCTAGGGTGTTGTACCGTGTTAGCCATTATGGATGTAGTGCATCTCGCTTGGGTGGCGCAGTGGTAGCGCTGCTGCCTCGCAGTTAGGAGACCTGGGTTCGCTCCCCGGGTCCTCCCTGCGTGGAGTTTGCATGTTCTCCCCGTGTCTACGTGGGTTTCCTCCGGGCGCTCCGGTTTCCTCCCACTGTCCAAAGACATGCAGGTTAGGTGGATTGGCAATCCTAAATTGGCTCTAGTGTGTGTGTGTGTGTGTGTGGGTGTGTTTGTGTGTGTCCTGCGGTGGGTTGGCACCCTGCCCGGGATTGGTTCCCTGCCTTGTGCCCTGTGTTGGCTGGGATTGGCTCCAGCAGACCCCCGTGACCCTTTGTTCGGATTCGGCGGGTTGGAAAATGGATGGATGGATGCATCTCGCTTGAAGAAGGGGCCTGAGTTGCCTCGAAAGCAGGCTTATTGTAATCTTTCCAGTTAGCCAGTAAAAGGGGTCATTCTGCTTGACTTCTCACCACATCCAAAATGGCTAACACGGTACAACACCCTAGTACTACAATTATTTGCTCAGCCAAGAAAGCTGTCCCAATTTGGGAAATGAGGCAAAAGCTGGCATTAGAGAAGGAGAACTTAAGGGCGATTTCCCAATGCCTTTACATCTATGCTAGTGATGATCCCCACTCTTACAGGTTCACAGCCCACCTGGGCAAATAAAGATAGACAAGTGAACAATCTGGCTATGGGGGGGCAGTAAGTCACACTAGATTAGGGGGTACAGCAGCCATGCCACCTACACTTCAGAAGAGGTCATCCACCTATAGATAAGCACGTTCAGGCCCGGCCAGGACTTGGATGGGAGACCATCTAGGAAAAGCTTGGTTTGCTGCTGGAGGAGGTGTTGGTGAGGCCAACTGCCCACCACGGCCTAGTCATTCTGGACCCCTAATCCTTCTTTGTCTCTAATTGGCTTTCTCACCCCTTAACCAACTAATAGCTAACATGTGGTGAGCAGACTGGTGCAAAATGGCTGCCGTTGCATCATCCAGCTGGATGCTGCACATTAGTGGAAGTTGAAATGGTTCCCCCACTTTCTACGTAAAGAATGTCCATCCATCCATTTTCCAACCCGCTGAATCCGAACACAGGGTCACGGGGGTCTGCTGGAGCCAATCCCAGCCAACACAGGGCACAAAGCAGGAACCAATCCCGGGCAGGGTGCCAACCCACTGCAGTAAAGAATGTTATTATTATTATTATTATTCTTGACTACCAAGCACAAATGGTGAACGAGAGGGATAGGGGCTCCCGGAAAATCAACCCCACGTGGTTAGACAAGCCTGATGAAGATTACAAGAGATGGAGGAGGACAGAGTGACACACAGAGTGACGAATCACCAATGGAGGTAAGCGCTTACAATTTAAGAGGAGGAGTCTCAGGCAGTACTGAGAGGGTGGAGCCTAGACAATGATGTGGGCGGAGTCTTCAAATTTCTATTGTGGCAGATGACTGTGAGAGAGGCAGTATGTTCCCCGGGATGCAAGAGGGCAGCATAATAACCCCCCCCCCCCCCCCCACATTGCAGGGGGTGCCTGGACAATTCCGGAACCCTGGACCAGGAAATGCTGCAGGAAGATGGTCAGGGAGCACCTGGAGCACATCCGGGTGAACTATTAAAGGGGCTGCCTCACTCCAGTCGGGAGGCAGAGGACGGAGCTTGCGGGAGAGGAGTGGAGGCGATGGTAAGAGAGAAGACAGAGAAGAAAGAAAAGACAAAAGGAGTGTGAGAAATGGTGCTGGTGCACAGTTGTGCACTGTGTGTGCTGCATGAAGAAAAGAAAATAACAACAGTGTGTGCTTTTGGGCTTGTGTTCTCCTAGCGTCTGTGTGTAGTTGGGCTGATCTTCCACACTGTGTATTAACGTGTGTTTATCTACAGTAGCAAGAAAGAGTACGTGAACCCTTTGGAAATAACCGCATCCGCCTTAAGATATGGTGTGGTCGTCATCTAAGTTGCAATAATGAACAAACACAGACTAATAATGCACACATTCCTGTGTTGTTCTTTGTACACGTTGAATGCATCATTCAGACCTTCATAGTGTGTGAACCCCTGGGCTGATGACTTCAACAAAAAACGAATCAGGGGTCAGAAGTCAGCCAACCCGGACTCTGACCAATGGAATGAGGCTGGAGGTGTGGCTTTGAGATACTCTGACCAATAAAAACGACTCAAACATTTAGAGTTTACCGTCTGCTGATGTGAAGCTTGCCTTGCATGAAAGAGATCTCAGAAGATCTACGATCAACAACAACAACAACAATATTTCGTTCTATAGCACGTTTTCATACAAGTGATGGAGGCTCAAAGTGCTTC
The DNA here is from genome assembly GCF_900747795.2 of Erpetoichthys calabaricus. Taxonomy (NCBI): domain Eukaryota; kingdom Metazoa; phylum Chordata; class Cladistia; order Polypteriformes; family Polypteridae; genus Erpetoichthys; species Erpetoichthys calabaricus. The sequence continues at coordinate 178,878,875 of NC_041402.2, read as the reverse complement.
ACAGGATGAAGAAAGAGAAAAAAAGACAAAATATAAGAATCAAATTAGGCAATACTAATTAACCTGGAATAAAAGTAAGGTCCGATGGCCACGGAGGAGAGAAAAAACAAAACAGAATCTGCAGGGGCCACGAGACCACCCAGTCCCCTCTAGGCATTCTACGTCACATAAATTATATTAATCAGTCTTCATGGTTTTGAATTCAAGAATTGTGGACTTGTGTAAAGCTGGAAAGGGTTACCCAGTAATGTCAAAGAATTTTGATATTTGTCAATTCACATCTAGACAAATTGTGTATAAATGGAGATGACTGAGTATTGAGGCGACTCTCCCTAGTAGTGGGCCTTCAGTCACAATGACTTGAAAGACACGATCTAGAATACTCAATGAGGAAGAAAAGCAGCTGAGAGTAACAGCTACAGGCTTGAAGTGAGAACAGGAGAACATCTCAGTTTGTACGTTACCACTACACAAAACAGTGAACAGGCATGGTGTCCATGATCGGACATTGTGGAGGATACCATTGCTCTCCAAAAAGAAAGAAAGAAATCATCATTCCACACCTGAAGTTTCCCAAAGACACTCCACAACAAGTCAAGTCAAGTCAAGTTGGGGAGCATGCAATGGTACATCACATTGCTGCACCCACTACACGATGAAACAACTCGGGATCCCGGTTGGAAACCCCCCAGGCAGACACGCAGTCCAGTCCCACCCTCCGGAAATGACCCTCTAACTGCCACAGCCAGGTGTTACGTGGGCGACCCCTTGGCCTGGTCCAGCCACTCGGGTCCCCAACAATGAGGATCTTACGAGCCGGATCACCCTCGGGGAAACGCACCACATGGCCGCAGTGCCGTAACTGATGCTCCCTCATAATGCAGGTGACGTGCCTCATTCGGGACTCCGTGAGCAACACAAAGTCAAACCAGCAGTACCCAAGGATTTTCCGGAGAGACACAGTACTGAAGGAGGCCAGTCTTCGCTTCAGGTCACTGGATAGCGTCCATGTCTCACAATCATATAGCAAGACAGGACGCACCATGACTCTAAACTCCACAACACTACTGGGAGAATATTTTGTGAATTAACTAAAAGTAAATTGAATTGTTTGGGAAGAATCCGAAAATCACTACACATATAGCGCAGAAAGGAGACCACCACATTCCAACATGAATGACCATCCCAGTGGTGAAGTATGGTGGATGGCGCAGCATGATTCGGGGCTGCTTTGCCGACTCTAGGCCTGGACGGTTTGCCATCAGATGAATTCCCAGGTTTATCAAGGTATCCTACAGGATGAGGTCAGGGTGACTATCCATATGCTCAGCAGAAGGTCAGTTATCTAAATGTTAAAGTAAATCTACATGATGCCTTTTCCGGAGTGGTTCAGTCAGAGCCCAGACCATAACCCAGTGGAAGTGGCGTGGAATGAACTCAAGAGAGCCATTCACACCTGACATCCCAAGAAAATGGCTGAGCTGAAGAACTTCTGTAAGGGACTGCGGTTCAAAATCCCTGCTGAACGTTGTGCACATCTGATCAACATGTTAGAGGTGGATCCGGAGGATGGACCAGCTGTTAAATCCAAGGCTTCACTTACTTTTTCCACAACACACCTTGAACGTCTGATGGTTGTGCTTAATAAAGGTTTTAATTGTTTGTCTGTTATTAGCATAAGCACATCTTGTTTATCTATAATTGAGATTTAGATGAAGATCAGATCACATTTTATGACCAGTTGATGCAGATAACCGGGTCATTGCAAAGGGTTCACATACTTTTTCTAGCCACTGTATTAAATTCTTGTTGTTTATGAGTTATTATGTGTTGTACTTTTACAGATTTTCCATTACATCTCTTATTGTTTTCTCTCTTTTTAGGTACACCTCTGTTTCTTGCTGTTTGTGGGTGGAGCCCAAGGAGGTGTGGCCACTCTGATGTCATCACTCCTGAGCCCTCCCTCTGGCTATTAAAGTCAGGCTCAAGAGGTGGAGCTCATTTCATTGATTGTGACTTTCTGTAAGTATTACTTTCTGTTTATGTTAATTATAATTTGTGAATTTATTGCCAAGTATTCTTGGATTCTGCCCGCAGTTTGTGCGCTGGGACTTGTTTGTATTGGATTACATTTTTAGGCCAATCCTTTTTGACAATTTCTGCTGTGCTGAGCTTTTTTTTATTACATTTGGGAAGGAGCCAGGACATGAAAGGAGACTTCTGGGGGACGGAGTTTGAAATTTCAAGATGGGAATTAATAGAGACTGAACGCAAATAATAATTGAATAGCGAAATGTATAAAAGCTTGGAATAAGATGTACTGTATGGGAGGTGAAGATGAAACCTTAAAGAAAATGGACAGACAAGAGAGCTGGTGACAATATAACAGTAATGGAGGAGCTTGTAGGAATGAATGATGAGGAGGCGGGGCTTGAAAAAATCAAGTGGGTGGGTGGAGTCTACAAAAAAGGAAAAATGGTGGGTGGGGCTACAAAAAATTATGGGGGCCACAAAGCCTTTTTAGCAATAGAGGATTTGGGAAATCACGGAAATGACACTGAGGCGGAGGCCAAGAAGAAGGCTAGCATTTGAAATTATGTATGTTTATTTTTTCTGATTAAAATTTACATAATATTATAGATTTTCTATTATTTTAAATTGTTTACGTGATTTTGGTGATGCCATTTAATGAAGAATTCTCTCTACAATCACCGTCAATTTGAAATGCTTTCATATTTGGTGCTGCTATTGGCGCTGGTGGCATTGCTGGTGATCTGATGCCAGTGTGCATGCAATGTCAGCATCGACATGCTATTTCATATGGCAGCACATGGCAATCAAGTTTTTGAATTACAAAAACTGTTCGTGACAAATGTTTATGCTAAAATAAAGAAGCTCATTTAGTTACGGTTTTAATATTCATTGCTTAGCAGTTTGGTTTTGGCTCCTGGTTCTTTTGCTCTTTCTAAATAACCACAGACTTTTTTATCTCCTGCTCCAACTTTGACTGGCTTTGGTCCTAATAAAGAAACAAATGAGTCTGGGAGACTAAAGTGGAAGGGCAAAAGCAATCCAAATATTTTCGTGGAAGAGCTAAAGGATAAAAAGAAAGAGAGCAAGATCTGAAATAACATATGGAGAAAATGGTGAGGGGGTAGAGAAAAGTGAAACAAGGGGCAGCGTCACGACTGCCACACGTTAAATGGAAATCATAACTTATTTAATTTCATATTTTGTTGTGTGACAATGACCTCATTATTTAGCCATCTTCTTTATTGGCTGTTGAGTATTACAAGGGGTGTGGCTTCATTTTGGGGTGTGGACATATAAGCATTACATCAGCCATCTTATTTAAGACCAGGCTGCATGTTGCATGTTTAAAAGAGATGATCTTCTGTTAGACTGCGCAAACAGTGAAAATCCAAGATGGCAGAATGACGCCATCAATATTGAAGCACATTCAAATGACAAAGAATAATCAAAGACAAGGCAAAAATACAGTTTAAAACAATGAAAGATTATGATTTTGATTAATTTATGAGAAGAGGGGCCTAAGACGTAACTGTGGGAGTAGAATTAGAGTGTAGGATACCTGGCAAAAAAGAAAAAGTGGAGGTGAAGGAACATCCCGTGGTACAGGAAGAGCAGGCAGATAACACATTTGGAGGAAACTGCAGCGGACTAAAGAAATCAGAGGTGCTGAGTTATGAACATGAAAAGAGGAGAGGATAGAGCCTGACATGAAAAACCTGAGGGTGATAAAATGACATCAAGTAGGAGATGGGCTTTACAAGGTCATATAACCTCAAGAAGTATAGTATAGCATAGTATAGCAAAGTAGAGTAGAGTGGAGTAGAGCATAATGTAGTATAGTATAGTATAGTCTAGTATAGAATAATGCAGTACAGTATAGTATAGTACAGGCTAATGTACTGTAGTAGAGTGGAGTAGAGCATAATGTAGTATAGTATAGTACAGTACAGCATAGGATTGAAGAGCATAATGTAGTATAGTATAGTATAGTATATTCTAGTATAGAATAATGCAGTACAGTATAGTATAGTACAGGCTAATGTACTGTAGTAGAGTGGAGTACAGTATAGTATAGTAGAGCTACAGTGGAGTATAGTATAGTTTAGTATAGTACAGTACAGTAGAGCTGGAGTGGAGTAGAGTACAATGTAGTATGGCATAGTATAGTACAGTACAGTACAGTCTAATTTAGTGTAGTACAGTGGAGTAGAGTATAATGTAGTATAGTATAATAAAATGTGGTATAGTATAGTATATTGCAATGTAATTGTAAGAGACATTAGTTATTTAGGTTATGTTAAAATGTTTGCTTATATATTAGTGCCCAGTCTATGGGAGGTTCTATTATAACCCCCCATCAGCTAAATGAAAAATGGAAAATTCTAATTATTTCATGTCCCTCTGACTACAAATTCCAGTTTATGTCCTGCCTGGCAGTTGGTAAGGCATGGAGAGCAAACAGTTTCAAACCGTACTGAATGTACTAAGTAAAGCTCATGTAATTTTGCCATTCAGAAATAACACAAACTAGTCATTGAAGTTTAACATAAGAAAGCTAAGATTGTAGAAGAAACCTTTTTTCTTTTTGCCTTTTATTCTGAGTATATAATAACTTTTTTTCTAAATTTTTGTAATGTGTTTCTTTTTAAATTTTCATTAAACTTTTAAAACAAACTTTATTAGACTGAGACATTTCTCTAGTTACTTGTTTGACTACCTTGCCAACTCAGTAGCTGCTTGATTTTAGGAACCTGGAAAAGAAGCAACTACAGTAATACAGGGTGCTGTAGTGTAGTATAGTGCTGCATAGTACAGTATAATGTGGGCTAGTGTAGTGCAGTATAGCATAGTGTAGGCTAGCAGAGTTGAGTGGAGTAAAGTATAGCATAACACAGTACAGTACGGTATAGTATAGTTTAGCATAATATAGCGTAGGGTAGGGTGACATAGTATAGTAGTGTCGTAGATACTAGATGTATATCTGAAGGTGATAAAAAATATAATTAGGTAGAAGATGTGCTTTACATGAAACCTGTGAAGTTTAAGGCCACATGACCACATAGTATAGTATAGTATAGTATAGTATAGTATAGTATAGTATAGTATAGTATAGTGTAGCGTAGCGTAGCGTAGCGTAGCGTACTATAGTATAGTATAGTATAGTATAGTATAGTATAGTGTAGTGTAGTGTAGTGTAGTGTAGTGTAGTGTAGACAGCCCAGGCTCCAGACCAAAATGGTAAGAGGGTCATCTGAAATACCTGGGCCAGACATGGTATGGTAAATTCCCCAGAATCCACCAGCATACCCAACAGCATGGGTGGGAGGACATGACGTGATATTTGGGGGTAAGGGGGCTTAGCCTGGCTAAATGATCCCCTGGATCTGGGCCTGTATAGTATAATATTGTCATGTGTACAGTACACCCCAGGATCCTGGGGACTGCGGTTTAAAAGCCTCGCTGCGTTCCTCTTATGTTGGCCACTTGTAATGCGGCCACTCCAGCGCACCCCATCAATCCAGCGCACACCTGAGGCTCGTAGGAAAATAACGGAAAATGTAGACCACAAAATTATGAGTGTTAAATTAACTCATATAGTGTTAAGATAACCTTTAAAAGTGTACATATGAAAATCTGGCTTTCATTTATAAATGTTATAAGTGTTAATTTAATACCGTCCCATTTCTCACACATTCTTGTTCATTTCTCTATTCCTCTTTTATTGTAATTATAATCTCATTATTTGCTTTGTAAAGCACCTTATGATAACATTCACAATGAAGGGCGTTCTGTGCAGACGGAGCCATCCAAGCTGGGCTCATGTGTGAAGCACACACCTAAGGGCCCACACCCACAAAGTTAATCAAGCTGATAACTTGAATGAAAAATCACCAGACCCTTATTAAAAAAATTAAATACATAAATTAAGTGTACCGATTCAGAGGGGCACGCCTACCGCTGTACAAATGAACACACACACAGACGTGCTAAAAGCAATCACACATGCGCACTCTCTCACACAGACACCTACACCCACATTCACACACAGACCCGCGTGCACCAACACACCCGTACACAGAGGGGTACTCACGCACACTTAGACACACACAGTCATAAACGGGCACCGGGACACCGGAGACTTGGTACATTAGACTTGGGTACACTCGTACTGTTCACCCTGCAGGCTTTCACAAACGACGGGGGACATGCACAGAGGGGTGACCACCCTGCCCTTGTCCCCCTCATTAACGCCCGGTGCCCCCTTTCTCCCCGTTCGATCGCCTCGAGCGCCAGGGCGCGTCTCTTTAGTAAGAAGCAAAAAAAGTCGCAATGAACTACGCGCCTTGTTAAAATGAAATGAGCAGATCAGTGCTGCCCCATATGGAAATAAACGGCGCTTTATGATGATTATTGCTATTAATTACACTGACATGTATAATAAATATTCTTCTGCAGGTCCTGTTTGTCTAAAGTTAAGAGTGGACAGTGGCTGTCATGTCTGGGCACACGCCGTACAAATCCACTTTCTTTATAGCGGTTGCTTTTCTTGCAGGCTTGTTACACTTATCAGTCGCTCCCTACTTTATAGAAGTATCAGACATTTATAAATTAATTATTTTACCCTGTCAACTATAGGCGCATTGCTGCCAAAATCGTAAAACTGCGCATGCGGGTGTGCAAGATCCGAGGGGACCAGAGGTAGGTCGGCAATAGCAGGACCACCGAGCCCACTCAGGGCGGCTGTACTGTCATGACAGAACTGAGAGAATTTCATTCCGCATACACCTGCCCAAAGTGCGGTGCCCAATCAATACTGGGTATGGTTGAAGAGTTTGATGCTGACGGAATGAGCCCGACGCTCGGGCCATTTGCTGACAACCGACGCCACATTGACAATATGAACAGCAACTGCTGACTAAACTTTTTTTTTTCAGTTCCAAAAGCAAAACTCAGATATCTAAGAGGACAAGAAGGGCTCTCTGATCTTGTGATATTTTCCATTGACAATGTCATTGCAATCTATCAAAACATGCGAGGATCACCCAAAGGGAAGCATTTAATATAAACCCCCAAAAACTGAACACACAAGAAAGAAGAAGGGGCGTTCAGTTTGTTAAGACTTTTTCATTGAGAGATCTTCATACAGGGCTGCCCCTTCACCCCTTTTGCGCCAACTGCCCACCGAAAGGTCTGTGCGCGTCACTGTACGTCGTGACCGCGCTCATGTAGAAACGTGTGATCACGCGTGCGCGTTTTCTTCCTCGCGTTCATCGCGCATACACACATCTCATATGTGAACGGACTCACACGTATACCTGCTCAAGCGTGTTCTCACACAGGCACGGTACACACCCAACACAGAAAAATGCAATAAAAAATGCGAAGGTTGTCGAGGCGCAGAATATGTCAGCATAAAATAATCGGTGGTTAGTGAGTAATAACGTAAAGATGAAAAAACCAACAAAAAAAAGCGTTGCAAACATAGTTAAAGAAACGGACGGTTTTGGTTCAACATCAAGGCCAGCAATGCCAGCATCGGTCACCAGGTGTCAGCAAAGTGCATCGCATAACGTCTCATTCAAACCCCCACCCAAATAATCCAAACAAAGATCAATTGTGATTGGAGCCCACCCGGGCAATCACGCGCGCAATGCTGGACACAATCTCGGACATCACGCACGCACAGTCTCAAAAAAATAAAAATAAAATAAAGATGCCAAAGCGCTTCTTCACAAAAGAACCATCCACATCACCGCTCCAGAAAGGTTAATTTATTCAGAACAGAAACAGATTACATAAAGAGCCAGGAGCAGATGATTACAGTTTTGTAAAATGGGCTCATGATTTTCAGAAGCTACAGTACATACAACCAGTGCCAGTGCCAGGTTATTTTGTGCCCTATACTAAGCTTATTAGTGAGCCAACCGACTGTTCGGTATAGCTAACATGATCTGCGCCCTATTTGGTGAATGCCTAATTCGCCTTAATGGTGACGCCGGCCGTACATACAATCAGGTTAAGTTCAGGTTCTCTTGATCTGTACCTGTAAGCCTTAGATATTAAGAGATCCGTTTTTTCCACATATTAGAAATCTTCTCAAAGCCCAAAGATACAACTTCATATGAAAATTATGCGTCAAAGAATGGAAAATAGTTCTTTGTCGAGCAATAGGTATACCAGGAACATTGCACACGGCCCACTTAAGTGCCATTTGGGAACCAGGGGTGCACTCGGGCCAGTCTGGAATCTCTAAATCAGTGGCTCTCAATCTTTTTGGCCTTTGGACACGGTTTTGTCTATTCTGGTCGGTGATGACCCTATAACATTAAAAAAAAAAAGATAACTGTCTATTTTGCCAGCTGATTTTGTCGGTATATACATCGAGTAGGGATTTTAGAGCGCATTGGTATATAAATGTTAAAGTAAAGAGGTGGGGCATACGGTGATAAACCTTATTAATAAAAATAAAGTATAATATCGACGAGCAGGGAGGTGGGTGTGTGCGGGGGTCCCCTATGGTGTGATGTGCGCGATGGTAAAAGAAGGGTGGGAGGTCCAGTGGAGTCGTTGTGTGTGTGTGTGTGTGTGTGTGGGGGGGGGGGGGCATTAGGTACTTTTGATATTCGAGAGCCACCCATCTACCCATGACCGCAGGCGTCATGCATCCTGATTTTCGAGAGTATAGCTATACCCCTTGCACCTACCCTTCGTTCTGACATGCAACCCCCCCCCCCCCCCAACCTGTATTTCAGCTGCGCGAAAACCTCAAGGGGGACCACCCCCCACCAAGCGACGGCTCTTCGACTGGGCAACTTTTATGTACATTCTTAAAAATACAGATACCAAGAGTGTGTGTGCGGCGCGGCGCGCGTGTGGGTGTGTTGGTTCAGAACGATGCCAAAGGAAACCATTTTTGGTTCCCAAAAGACCCATCACATGAAGGTCCCAGAGAGAACGTTTGATTTATTTAGATCCGTAAACGGGCTTCCTAAATAACCATGGATAAATGATAGCAGATTTGTGAAATACCAATGGCTCAAAATTGTAAAAGGACACTCGCTGCCTATAATCACACTGGCCAAGTTCAGGTTTTCTTATCTTTTTGTGTTCTGCTGTACTCTGCCATACATTAAAGATTTATTTTCTTTGTTTCAAAGCAGAAAGAATCAACTTCATTGAAAAGAACTCGTTCCAGAATGAAATAGAGCTTTGTCAAAGACAGTGCTATGGGGAACCACACAACCCAGTAAAGAACCATAAAGTAGCATTGAAGAACCAGAGGAACAGCAGCATAATAAGAGGCAAAGCCCATAATAACTGCTAAGGCTCGCGACGCGCTTTGAGGTTTCACCCTCGGTGTTTCGAGCGCATTTGTTTGTGTGCACTATTCAGTCGATGAAGCGCATTTATGTATCTATTTATTTATTTAACCTGACCGGAGGGCGGCACGGTGGCGCAGTGGGTAGCGCTGCTGCTTCGCAGTTGGGAGACCTGGGGACCCTGGGTTCGCTTCCCGGGTCCTCCCTGCGTGGAGTTTGCATGTTCTCCCCGTGTCTGCGTGGGTTTCCTCCGGGCGCTCCGGTTTCCTCCCACAGTCCAAAGACGTGCAGGTTAGGTGGATTGGCCGATTCTAAATTGGCCCTAGTGTGTGCTTGGTGTGTGTGTGTGTCCTGCGGTGGGTTGGTACCCTGCCCAGGATTGGTTCCTGCCTTGTGCCCTGTGTTGGTTGGCTCCAGCAGACCCCCCGTGACCCTGTGTTCGGATTCGGCGGGTTGGAAAATGGATGGATGGATTAGCCTGACAACATCGATTGTGACTCCCAGCTCGAGCCCATGGGTTCAGAAACGCTGCTCTAAATAACATCATCTGTCTGTTTGTGGGGAGTCTAGTGGAAGTGGGGTGTAGATTGGGTTCTTCATGGAAGAAAATTCCGAAATAGCCAGCACTCCAGCGGACGTACAGACGCCGCCACGAGTACAGCAATTTAAATTAAGGTGGCCGGATCCCAGGGTGGCAGTGCCACCCACTTGAGACACCATGTGCCCAATACAACTCAAATGACCACCTCTGAATAATGCACCCGCATCTGGTAAGGCCAAAGTAAAGAATTCGGAGAACTCCTGGCATTTGATGTTTCGGGTTTTGAGTCCCTCCATTGTGCACGTGAAATTACCACACACAGTGCAGTCAAAACAATGAGCGCCGGAGCTGAAACTCTTAGCAGTTAATTCACAAGAGCAAACGCTTCTCGACGTGAGTGCTTTACGAGGCGATGATCCTAAAAAGAAGAAGGAAAAAAAAATTTAAAAAAAACACGACGCAGCCTGTTGTAACATGGACGCGCACTCAGAGGAAGCGCTTCTCACAGCAAAGTGAGACGCGGGCACGCGCAGAGAAAGGAGCTCCACGCATCAGCCTTAGGAGACGTTGTGTTGAGTTGTGCAAAAGGGGCTGCGACACTAGTTGTACACTTAATATGGGAAGAAAAGTAGGTTGGACGCCAGACTAATGTAGCGACAGCGAATTAATTCACTGTCTAGAAAAATCGAGAGAGAGGGTTTATAGCCGGGTGGCACGCTAGCGCTGCTGCCTCGCAGTAAGGAGACCCGGGTTTCACTTCCCAGGTCCTCCCCTGCGTGGAGTTTGCATGTTCTCCCTGTGTCTGCGTGGGTTTCCTCTGGGTACTCCCGGTTTTCCTCCCACAGTCCAAAGACATGCAGGTTAGGAGCATTGGCGATTTCTACATTGTCCTTAGTGTGGTGCTTTGTGCGTGTGTGTGTGGCGCGCGCCCTGCGGGTGGGCTGGCGCCCTGCCCGGGGTTGTTTCCTGTGTTTGCTGGGATTGGGCTCGTGACCTGTAGTTAGGATATAGCGGGTTGGATAATGGATGGATGGATGGGTTTATAGCCTTAGCCGAGAGAGGCTGGGGCAGATGTCGGCGTCCAGGTAGAAATAGCCACGAGCAAGGTGCCAAAGATGCCGGGTCCAGTCACGCAGGACTATCTGATTAAACTAACCAGCGTGTCTTTGGAACACTGAGAGGCAATAGGAGAACACGCAGACTACTCACAGCGTTTATCCCGTGATCCCAGTGTTCTGACAATTTGCGCTGCTGTCGAAATATGCTACAGATGCACACATTTACACGCCCTATAAACTTAAAATGTCGAAATGAACAAATTATTCACCATTACGCCAAGGTATTTTTCAAAGGTTGCACAAACCAATCATGTTCGGCTTACAATCACAATTAATACTGGACAAAAAATCTGGGATTAAAATTGGATTGAAGTATTTGATATGCTTGCTCCCAATGGCTTAAACAATAAATAATAATGTTAGGAAGGTCTGTTTTAATTAATTTAATGTATTTATTTAAGTATCGTATTTATTGACTAGATTTAGAGTAAATGTATACTGCGCGTGCGCAGAACAGCTTTGGCGCACATTTCGATAGGTTGCGTGGTTCGAAAGAACAGCCGGCTCTAGGCTAAGGACGAGTAGGCGGCACAATAGTGGCGCCATTACTGGTTCGGTTGTGGGGGGTGTTGGGGGGCCAGCTGTATCCAAATACTCTCAACCTGCTCTTCTAACGAATGACGTCATAGCACGTCGCGCGTAACTTCAATGGGACACGCCCTTCGTTCTTCGATAGCACATGCAAATATTAACGCGACCGGGGTCTCAGCACCCCGCTCTTTGATTTCATATACAAGTATGAATGCTGTCTTCGATTTCACGTTCAGGTTCTTCGACTTCATATACAAATATGATCACGCGTTCCAGTTAAGAAGTGGGGGCATCCAACCACCAAGCCATGTGTCCATGAGCCAGCACTGTGTACCCACAGCCTTAATTTTTGCACCACCTCATTGTGTGTAACACAAACGCCTCCACGTGCCTTCCACGTCCTCCATCCAAAGCAGTGTCCCTGCAGAGGCCCAGCCCTCAGCACTCTGATCTTTCTCTGTCAGTGACGTAACGTAAACGCGCGACGCCTGTTGTGCGCGTGTCCGAGAAACGATCCGTCAACAGAAAAGTTGCTTCCCAAGGGAGGCAGCCCTGCCTGCGCATGCTCTGCTCACGCCCACCCGAATTAGCTCGCGTGTCCCTGCCCGTTCGGACTCACTAGCGCAGTTCACGGCGAGTGGAAAACACGTCCTGCCTCGACAACCAGCACGGTTAAGCCCCATGCACGCCATCTGATCGCCATTAGCCATAGCGGATCTCAGCGCTGCGTTTGGCCGTTCTGATGACACGAATTCCAATGTTCGCAGCATCTGCTGCGGGTTTCCTTTTAAAATAAACAGCAAAGTGGGGGGAATGGTACTAATTACCATAAAACATATGAAAACAAGAAAAGCGAGTAAAACATTGACTAATTACCAGAGGAGCACTCGCGCTCTGTGAGCCAGTCGATCGGCTTTCCAACATAAACGTAACATAATGGCAAATCAGCAGAGTTTCAGTTTTCTTTGACTTTGTTTTGTTTAAGTTTATAATTTATGCATTAGCTACTGAGCATGCTGTAATGGCAAAAAAAAATAAAGATAAAGAACATTTAAATTGCACGTGTGGTTAAAGGGCTCACCTAAGACCACCGGTCCGCTGTCCCAATCCCTACAAAACATGAAGTCACCCAGTCCTATGTCATCTGTCCCCCAGACTGAGAGTGCTGTCACGTAGGACTTTTAAGCTCCGTGCTTCACATACTTGGGCACTCAAGGTCCTCACTACAGCTCAGGGGCAGGTGGAGAGTCTACTGGTGACCTCCAAGGGGCAGAGAGGCTCCACACCTACCACCCTCAGCCAGTACCCCAAATGGCGCTGCCTCACGCTGGTCTGCAGTGGTACTGCTAAACCCAAAGAAGTCTTTTCATGATAGTGGTGGTACACCCAGGTTCACACTCCTATACAATGGCTCACTTATTGGACCAAAAGCAACAAAGCTGTCAGCTCACTTGTCACTAATGTGTGACCCTGAGTGAGTCTTCTAAGCTGCTTACCCTTCAACAGTGGAAATGATCATCATTACCATCTGAACAGCCATTTGCAAGATTTATTCAGGTTAGCCAGTTTCCCCCAAAACATTTTTGTGTCCTCTACTCTTCATGGTCCTTAGTTTCCTTTGGAGTGAGATCCATTCTTTTCATATCATATAACTTTTAATCCTGACTTCTTCAGCCACCCTCTGAGCCTCCATCCCTCCACTTCTATCTTGGTGCACCTCCTCACCCAGTCACCCTCTGCTTTCCACTTCACATGCTAAATCCAGCTTAAACGTCTTCCCTTCTTTTAACGGCCTCCATACCAAGCAGAAGATTCTCCTCCTCTCACCTCCCATGACCCTCCACTCATCCATCTGGTCATTCTCACTTCTGTTCTTTCCAGCTTTTTTTCAAGTTCCAGCAACATCAGCCACACGTCACTCTCTTACAGCCCAGCACTCCTAATCAAGACCCCTGTAAACTCAAAGTGAGGAAGGAAACCAGAAAACCGTTCTACTGTAGCTCTGGGCCTGGGGGTGTCATTCACGATAGAAAGGCGCTACATACAGTAATATTACTCGGTGACCCTAAATTAGATTAAGTGGGGTTGAGAGTATGACGTCATAGGGTGGCTTTTTGTGTTGTGTTCTGTTGGGTTACGTCATGTTATGTTGTATTTGGTTATGTTATGCTGTCATGTCATGTCATGTCATGCTGTGTTATACCTTGTTATGTTATTTTTTGTTAAGTTGTATTGTGTCATAAATGATAGTTTATGTTGTATTGTGTCATGTCATGTCATGTTATGTTATATTGTGTCATGTTACTTTATGGTTTGTTATGTTATGTTATGAGGTATTGTGTTATGAAATGTTATTTTATGACTTATGTTATGTTTTTTCATGTTATGTTGTAGGTAATTATGTTATGCTATATTGTTTTTGCCATGTTGTATTGTGTCATGTTATTTTTATGTTATAGTTTAGTATGCTATTTTACATGTACTGTGTCATGTTATGTCATGTTAAGTTGTTTTAGTTAAGTTGTACTGTGTCATGAAATGCTATTTTATGTTATAATGTGTTGTATTATGTTACTTTTTGTTATTTTGTATTATGTTATGTTATGTTATATTGTGTCATGAAATGTAACTTTATGTTATATTGTGTCATTTTACTTCATGGTTTGTTATGTTATGTGGTATTGTGTCATGTTATGTTATGGCTTGTTTTGCTCTGTTTTATCATGTTATGTTATGGCTTATTATGTTATGTTATGCAATTTTTGGTTATTTTCTATTGTGTTATGTGACGTTATTTTATGTTGTATTGTGTTATGTTATGTTAGGATATACTGTGTCATGTTATGTTATATCGTATTGTGTTATTTAATGTTACTTTATGTTTTATGGTGTTATGTTATAGTTATGGCTTGTTATGTTATGCTGTGCTATTTTTTGCTATGTTGTATTGTGACATGTTATGTTATTTTATATTATAGTTGGACTTTCTATGTTATGTTATGTTGTGTCATGTCATGTCATGTTATGTTTGTCATATTATGTTATGTTATGTCATATTATATAATATTATGTTATGTCATGTCATGTTATGTTATGTCATATTATGTTATATTATGTTATGTCATGTCATGTTATGTTATGTCATATTATGTTATATTATGTTATGTCATGTCATGTTATGTTATGTCATATTATGTTATATTATGTCATGTCATGTCATGTTATGTTATGTCATATTATATTATGTTATGTCATGTCATGTTATGTTGTGTCTAATTATGTTTTCTTATGTTATGTCATGTCAGGTTATGTTATGTCATATTATGTTATGTTATGTCATGTCATGTTATGTTATGTCATATTATGTTATGTTATGTTATGTCATGTCATATTATGTTATGTTATGTCATATTATGTTTTCTTATGTTATGTCATGTCAGGTTATGTTATGTCATATTGTGCTATTATAAGTTATGTCAAGTCATGTCATGTCCTGTTATGTCATCATGTTTTGTTATATTATGTCATGTCATGTTATGTAATGTCATGTCATGTTATGTTATGTTATGTCATATTATGTTATGTTATGTCATGTCATGTTATGTTATGTCATATTATGTTATGTTATGTCAAATTATATTATGTTATGTTATGTCATGTCATGTTATGTTATGTCTAATTATGTTTTGTTTTTTTATGTTATGTTATGTCAGGTTATGTTATGTCATATTGTGTTATGATATGTTATGTCAAGTCATGTCATGTCAGGTTATGTAATGTCCTGTCATGTCCGGTTATATCATCATGTTATGTTATATTATGTCATGTCATGTCATGTTAAGTCATATTATGTTATGTTTTGTTATGTTATGTCATATTGTGTTATGATATGTTATGTCAAGTCATGTCAGGTTATGTTATGTCATGTCATGTCATGTTATGGGGTGGCCTGGTGCTAACAGTGCTAGTGCTGCTGTGGTGCTCCCTGTGTTGAGTTTGCATGTTCTCCTTGTGTTCACATGGGTTTCCTCCCACAGTCCAAAGACATACAGCTTACGTGGCCTGGCAATGCCAGTTGGCTCTAGCATGTGTGTTCACAATGTGGTGGACTGGCACTCCATCCATGGATTGTTCTTGCTTTGCACCTGTTGCTTGTTGAGGTGGGCCCTGGTGGCCCTGCTCTGTAGAAACGGGTTTGGCATTTGGTTGGTTATCATGTTATGTTGTGTTGCTTTGAATGAGGGGATGGGCTTCCCACCTTAGTACCTCTACGGGAAAATAGGCCATGTGCTTATTCCTTTTTATTACAGTAACATTTATCAATCAGTCATTACTTGTCTGAGGGGAGAAAAACAGATTTGTCCTGAAAAGGACTGCTAAAAATAAACAAAAAAAACACCAAGAGTAAAAGCAAAGAGCCGGGCAAAAGGATCATCAAAAATCATTAAAAGGAGACAAAGGCTTGGGAAACAAAACCATAACAGCACACATAAATCAGAGTCTGAAAGAACGTTAGCAAGGAGTCAACCATCGAAAAACAGAAGTGACTCCCAAAGCGCGTGTTTGACACTGGCGCCGTCGTCATGGCATGTGTCACAAAGACAAGCAGCCTTTTCCCTTCCCCGCTGACAAATAAAGATATGTGGTGAGTGCCATAATTCATATGTCAGGTCTGAAACCAGTAAAGAAAAAGGGGGCTTCAAATAAAAAAAATAAAAAGATTCATAGATAAACAATCAAGTGTCCCCCCCAATTTAAAATGAAAGCAAAAAAACTGTCAGGTTACAAAAGCACACTTCACGTTTCATTGTTTCACAGCTCTGAGTCACAGTGGGCCGAATTTGCCGTTTTTTTGACGCAGATCAGCAGAATTTGGACTCTTTAATGTCAAAGTGAAAACGGACCTGAGCGAAGCGGACTTAAAACAAATTGCAAATCTAAAACACCAAATAACTGACCTCACAAATCCGCTCCAGCGCTGCCACGCTCTTTCTGTGTCCTAACTGTGACTCGTTTAACTGGATTTTTAACTCCTTTGATATTTTCTTGTCTCCACACCCTGACATGTGCCTTTCAATCATGGAGCTGCTCCGAGTGTTTGAGTGTCTTCAGTGTGTGCGTTAGCCCCCATACTGACTCGGCACAAGTGGGGCCGTTCACATTCAGGTCCATTTAGACAACAACCAGTTGAAACTCCACCACTGAACTGGGACTTCCTGAGCCAACTGGCAGGGCAAGGGGATGATTTATGGACGTCATATTAAAGAGGGTGAATACTTATGGGATCGGTTGTTTTGTGTTTCATATCTGTAATTAATTTAGGTCACTCCTTTCATTTTGGCATTAAAGTGTCTTTTTCTGTTGATCAGCGTCAAAAGAAAGTCAAATGAAACCCACTGTGAATCCCTTTTGTGTAACAATGAAACGTGAAAACTTTCAAGGGGTGAATACTTTGAACAGGCATCCTGCCGACTACTCTGCTCCTTGTCTGAATAATTTCCTAAAGCTTAGCTTGAGCACCTATACCCAATGTGTTAATACTTTAACCTACAGTACTGCCGACTACTCTCACCCTTTTGTTTGAATAATCACTTATACCTTGTCTTGAGCACCTACCCCAATCCTGCCGACTACTCTCATCCTTGTCTGAATAACTGCCTATAGCTTGGATTGGGCACCTGCTCCAAATGTGCTAATACTTTAACCTGCAATCCTGCCGACTACCCTCATCCTTTTGTGTGAATTATTGCCTATAGCTTGACTTGAGCACACCTACCCCAAATGAACTATGTACATTTTAACCTACAATCCTGCCGACTACTCTAATTCTTTTATTTGAATAATTTACTAAAGCTTGGCTTAAGCACCTACCCCAAATGCGCTAATACTTTAAGCCACAATCCTGCCAACTACTCTAATTCTTTTATTTGAATAATTTACTAAAGCTTGGCTTAAGCACCTACCTCAAATGCACTAATACTTTAAGCCGCAATCCTGCCAACTACTCTCATCTTTTTGTTTGAATAACTGCCTATAGTGTGGATTGAGCACCTACCCAAATGCACTACATATACTTTAACCTACAATCCTGCCGACTACTCTCATCTTTTTGTTTGAATATTTTACTAAAGCTTGGCGTGAGCATCTATCCTAAACGTGTTAATACTTTAACCTGCAATCCTGCCGACTGCTCTCATCCTTTTGTGTGAATTATTGCCTAAAGCTTGGCTTAAGCACCTACCCCAAATGCGCTAATACTTTAACCCGCAATCCTGCCGACTACTCTCATCTTTTTGTTTGAATAACTGCCTATAGTGTGGATTGAACACCTACTCAAATGCACTACATATACTTTAACCTACAATCCTGCCGACTACTCTCATCTTTTTGTTTGAATATTTTACTAAAGCTTGGGCCGTGAGCATCTACCCTAAACGTGTTATAATACTTTAACCTGCAATCCTGCCCGACTGCTATCATCCTTTTGTGTGAATTATTGCCTAAAGCTTGGCTTAAGCACCTACCCCCAAATGCGCTAATACTTTAACCCGCAATCCTGCCGACTACTCTCATCTTTTTGTTTGAATAACTGCCTATAGTTTGGATTGAGCACCTATCCAAATGCACTACATATAACTTTAACCTACAATCCTGCCAACTACTCTAATTCTTTTATTTGAATAATTTACTAAAGCTTGGCTTAAGCACCTACCCCAAATGCGCTAATACTTTAACCCGCAATATTGCCGACTACTCTCATCTTTTTGTTTGAATAACTGCCTATAGTGTGGGTTGAGCACCTACCCAAATGCACTACATATACTTTAACCTACAATCCTGCCGACTACTCTTCTTTGTGCTTGAATATTTTACTAAAGCTTGGCTTGAGCATCTATCCTAAATGTCTAATACTTTAACCCGCAATCCTGCCGACTACTCTCCATCTTTTTGTTTGAATAACTGCCTATAGTTTGGATTGAGCACCTGATCCAAATGCACTGCGTATACTTTAACATGCAATCCTGCCGACTACTCTCATCCTTTTGTGTGAATTATTGCCTATAGCTTGGCTTTGAGCACCAACCCCAAATGCACTAATACTTTAACCTGCAATCCTGCCGACTACTCTCACCCTTTGGCTTACATATTTTCATTGCATTTGGTTCAAACAGCTGCTGGTGAAACATCGTAAAATGGATTGCGAGGCCCTGACCTTCACCCATGCCTCTTGTCACCTGACATACTGTAATGCCAGGTATCTGAGTGTCTGCAGCTCACTCGTTCACCATTTGGCTGCCACGGCTACTCACAATAAAAACTGATTTTGCTGTGGCACCCCTCGAGTTTGTAAGCATTGGGATGACAGACCGTGTAGGACTCCACGCCACCCAGTTGCGGACTGTGCCAAACATTACAGTACCCGGCAGCTGGCAGCAGCCTTACTCCTCAAAGAGAAATTAGAAGGCGCAATTAACACACAACAAGCTGATATCCAATTGTTTTCCTTGTAGCTCAGGTCTTGAGATACGGGTAAAGAGAGTAATGGAAAAGGTTGCAGACTCTAATCATGTTACAGCACAGCTACTGTTCTTCGATGGAGCGCTGCCTTCCCCCGGAAGATGACGCAGCGACGGCTCACAAGTACAGCGAATGATGCTTTGAGTTTCCTGCAGCAGCAATGAGATAAGGTATGTTTGTGGTGGGGGGGGGGTGGTCAGGTGGAGGCGGGGTTTTGGTGGGAGGGGGGCGTGGGCCGCTGTGCATTCAGACCTGTCATTAGACAATGGGCTTGAGTGATGACAAAATATCCACAAAGTCGCCCGAGTTTTCCCATAGGTAAGAGGTAGCAAAATAGCAAGTGCCAGCGTGCCCCCCTAATCACAGCTTTGCACACAATCCTTGAGCAACACTGCTGAGGGAGACTTCAAGGTCTCGGCTCGATATCTGCCACCAGACAAATGGAAAGCGCTGAGCTGTGCGAGTTTCAAAGCCGCTTTCCCCGGTCTTTCTTTCTTTCTTCTTTTTTCCTCTCCTTTTTTTTTCTTTAATGGGCGAGCAGAGTTGCCGCCAAATTCCGCTTCATTATCCCGTATACAATATCCACTTCCAAACACAAAGTCCTGAAAGGGAGCTGAGGGTGTAGAGATGTGAGCCGGCAGCAGACATTGGGGTTAAGCATTGCTTATGAATAAATTCTCAAAATGTACAAGTAATGATAGAGCTTGTACGCAGCAGAGCGTAGTGGCCGCATCCCACTGGCAGAATTTCAATTCGTTTTCCCCGTGAGTGAACTCATGGACCCCCTTCCACCCCCCAACCCCCTGGCCAGCTCAGCTTATACCTGCTAATGGTGTATGGTGGCAAGGAGCTGCTGACGGTGAGAGTCAGTCATGCAATTAAAGGCCGCACCTCTAGGTGGTGCCAATGAGACGAGTGTGTGACAACTGACTGAATGACTACAACGAAAGCCAATGTCACATCACATGACTTCAAGTCAAAGTGGATGTCAAACTTGAGGACCGCTCATCTCGTCACCTGAAATCAATGGGGATGTCAAATTACATGACTGAGTGACGAGTCAAAGGCCGCAGCTCTAGGAGGTCCCTATGTGACAAATGTGTGACAACTGACTGAACGACTACAATGAAAGCTTATGTCACATTATACAACTTTGAGTTGGAGGGGATGTCAAACTTGAGGACTGCTGATCTCGTCACCTGAAATCAGAGGGGATGTCAAATTACATGACTGGATGACAACTCAAAGGCTGCACCTCTAGGTGGTGCCAATATGACAAATGTGTGACAACTGACTGAATGACTACAACGAAAGCCGATGTCACATTGCATGTCTTCGAGTCAAAGGGGATGTCAAACTTGAGGACCGCTCATCTCGTCACCTGAAATCAAAGGGGATGTCAAATTACATGACTGTGTGACGAGTCAAAGGCTGCACCTCTAGGAGGTGCCTATGTGACAAATGTGTGACAATTGACTGAATGACAACGATGAAAGCCGATGTCAAATCCCATGACTTCAAGTCTAAGGGGATAGGATGTCAGACTTGAGGACTGAAAATCTCGACACTTGAGTATTATATCAATTTAAATGACTAGAAATCAAAGGGGATGTCAAATTACATGACTGCGTAATGACTCAAAGGCTGCACCTCTAGGGGGCGCTAATGTGACAAATGTGTGACAACTGACTGAACGACTACGATGAAAGCTGATGTCACATCCACGACTTTGAGTTGAAGGGGATGTCAAACTTGAGGACCACTGACCTCAACACTTGAGTATTATATCAATTTATATGACTAGAAATCAAAGGGAATGTCAAATTGCATGACTTGCGTGACGACTCCAAGGTGGCACCTCTAGGGGTGCTAATGTGATGAATGTACGACAACTGAGTGAACGACTATGACGACAGTCGATGTCACATTCCACAACTTCAAGTCAGAGGGAATGTCAGACTTGAGGACCACCAACCTCGACACTTGACTATTATGTTAATTTACATGACTAGAAATCAAAGGGGATGTCAAATCACATGACTGGTTGACAACTCAAAGGCTGTACCTCTAGGTGGTGCCCATGTGACAAATGTGTGACAACTGACTGAACGACTACGATGAAAGCCGATGTCACATCGCACGACTTCAAGTCAAAGGGGATGTCAAACTTGAGGACCGCTCATCTCGTCACCTGAAATCAAAGGAGATGTCAAATTACATGACTTGCGTGACGAGTCAAAGGCTGCAGCTCTGGGTGGTGCCAATGTGACAAATGTGTGACAACTGACTGAATGACTACGATGAAAGCTGATGTCACATCCCATGACTTCAAGTCAAAGGGGATGGGATATCAGACTTGAGGACTGAAAATCTAGACACTTGAGTATTATATCAATTTATATGACTAGAAATCAAAGGGGATGTCAAATTACATGACTGCGCAATGACTCAAAGGCTGCACCTCTAGGGGGCGCTAATGTGACAAATGCGTGACACCTGACTGAATGACTACAATGAAAGCCAATGTCACATCGCACAACTTCAAGTCAAAGGGGATGTCAGACTTGAGGACTGCTCATCTCGTCACCTGAAATCAAAGGGGATGTCAAATTCCATGACTGCGTGGTGACTTTCCAGCACAGATCGAGCGTATCGTGAACTCACCACTTTCTCTGACAGCCAATCACGTATCATGTCGTGCTCCTATGAATCATTCGTATGGTCCGACATCCCCAGTGAATCAATTCAATTGTATTTGATTTTATCTTTAGTCATTTGGGGGGGGGGGGGGGGGGGGGTTCTGTGTGCATGAGAGCTGACAATCTGTGAGTGCCCACCACTTAGTACAATGCATATAATGCAGGATGAGGGAGTAGGAATGCCGGCTCCTTGGCCCGCGTGTTTACGTACCATGACAGAATGGAAAAAAGAAAGAAAAAAGAGAGTCAGGATGGCATCCCCCCGTACAGCACTGGCTTCACCTGGCAGCAGTTACTGTGGTGGAACCTCGTCAAAAAGTCGCTACATTTGACATGACTAGCAATTTTTGATTATGTCAATTTACACGGCCTGGTGACAAAGTCGGACATACCCTGTACGTAATGTGACTTTGTCACACTACAGGACTGGAGGTCACAGGAGTGCACTCCACCGACGCTTGAGGCACTTTAGGCCATTGGGTTGATGGCTCTCCGAGGGTGACCCACCTCCATGGCTGCCGGCGGCAATTCTCCAAAATGGGGACAACCCCATACCGGATCACCAAGGCACAAAAACAAAAAAAGAAGTTAAAGAGCCACAGCAGTAAAAGTAGTTTTTGTTGGGCTTTAAAAGGAAGAGGAATGTGGGATAGGAAGTCAAGATGTAGTCAAATGGAGAGCAAACGATCAAAACAGACAATTGAACCAAAACAAATGCAAAGGGTTCTTTCACTAGAGAATTGGAAGTCTTTCGTAGATCCGTAATCTCGGATGGCGAGACCTTTTCAAGCCGTCCCGTAGGTTACGTCACACACGAGCGGAGCCGAGTCGTTACCAAGATGACAACACAACTAATGGCAGTGCCCACTGAAAACGAACATGGCGTTAAAGACGGTACAAAATCATTTGAAATGACTACAATTACCGTCAGTTACCACAACCGACGCCAAAAATGGATTCTCGGATGCAGAGAATGGCGTAAAGACATAACAATATTTCTAGAGTAAAATAAAGACAAATATAATTCACAACTCCCCACTTGTTTCCTGCTCAAGTCCCTAAAGATACGTGATATTTTGTTGATTTACTTTCCGTTTTTTTCCTTTTGCTTATCCCTGTTTTTTTCTTTTTTATTCCTCATTATCCCCCCCCCCCCCATCTCTCAATATTTTATTCACCTCACAAGGACCATCAGGATTTTTCTCACACTGCCCAAACCACTAGACTTTTATGCTTTGTACCTTTCAGTACGCGACGCGTTCTCCTTGACCCTGAGATCCTGCCGACTACGCCAATTCCCTGTTGTGGAGTTTCAGCCACAATACTCGACTCTGGACTCTGAACTTATGCTACTCTGGAGGTCACAAGTGCTTTTTTGCTTTTTCTTTTCACCCTCAAATCATCACTTCTAGTCTGAATGACTGCAATTATCCGCTTCACGCTCATCCCTGAAAGACCCAGCTAACCACATACAACCCCCCTAGAGACACTAAGAGCTATTCTTGACACACAATTGTGGGAATTAGCAAAGACAGAAGAAGATGCCGAATCAAAAGTGGGGACGTGAATAGCACAAAGAAAGGGAAAAAAAATAATGTTTGTCTAGCGTGTGTTGAGGTAATATGATCTGAAAAGGAAGGAGAAAAAAATGAGGGGGGGAGGGTTATTAGGGTAAAATGTACGATCAGTGGGAGGTCAAGGGTTCTGGTGGGCTTGTCATAGGTGACAATGACATGAATGTTGACTTTAGTGTTCAGATAATATGCAAAGTGTCCGTGAAGCATGCTGCTTACATCAGAGGAGTGAGAGATGATATCAATGGGGGGGGGGGGGGGGGGGTGTTTGGGCACCTGAATCCCCCATCTCACCCACTTGACTTATGAAGGAAGCGGCTCCTGAACTGGGATACCTGTGCATTCACCTCCCCAAATGTAGGACCAGCAAATGGCCTTGTGGCTTGACTTGACAGCATCATGCACATCCTGCAGCGTTGTTTTCTTTTGACCTCTTAGTCATGCTGTGAATCTCCCATTCCACCTCATCCAACAGGTCTGGGCAGAAGGTGGGCCATTGGAGGTCAATCAAAGTCACTGACATGTTCTTGGAACCTGTTTGAGATGATGCGTACTTTGGGACATGGACACCATTATCCATTAGAATCATGGCAGACTGTGGTCATTAACAATGGTCAGCAACAAAGCTTAAATATGCTGTTGCATAGAAGACATGGATTGACTGGCACCCTGGCCCTGTTGGATAGTTCCTTACCCGCCCGAGAACCCATGACAAAGGAAAGACATGGAAGGATGGCCAGACTAACCGGGGTGGTTAGTGATCCTGTCCTGGTTTCTGTATGACACAGAAGTGCTCCGAGTGATCACTGCTGCAACACTGGAAGCATTCCAAGGTCCTGTTTAAAAGAAGCCCGCTGTATCTCCTCGGTGAGTTAGAGTTGGGAGGCAGTGGGCAACACTCAAAAGGAGGCATAGAAGAGCAGTGTCCTGTGAATTTATTAACTGTATTGATTGGAAAGCTTGGTGACATATTTAAAAAATAAAAAATAAAACCGTTATCTGAACCCAGAGTTCTGTTGGGTGACATTGTGTCTGTGGTTTGGGGCTCAGGAGTGCCCCCTACTGGCTACAATACATATTTTACTATAATTGTATAAATAGATAGATGTGAAAGGCACTATATAATAAATGGATAGAGAGATGTGAAAGGCACAATAGATAGATAGA